>NW_018165521.1:627305-647878 GCF_001263595.1 Phalaenopsis equestris
AGGGTAGTTAGGTAATTTGGAGGTGCCTAGGGGCAAAATACCAAGTTAAGCATTTCACATAGAATTGGATAGATATCCATTCTAAATGAACCATGGATTAATGTATTGTGAAGATGTGGTGTATCTTAGTTCCAAGTCAACACCCCGGGTCAACCCTAAAGCCAAGTAATCCTGTAGGGATTCTTCTTAAATTCTCTTATAATGATCTTACCTACTAAATGCTAGAGGTTAAGATCAATATGTGGAATTTCAAGTTGAATAAAAAAAAGAGTTTTGAATTTCTAATAGTGGGGTACCTCTTCTAGTTTTCTAAGACTAGTCAATAGGAAAGTCCTATGGCTAGACCTAGGCTACTAAAGAAGTTTTCTAGACCTCAACCAAAAGTGAGGTCAACAACAACCTATCATAAACATTGCAAGTTCAAGTTCAATTGAGAAAGCAAGAATAAATCTACCTTAAGTGATTAAGCCTGCCCCTGAAGGGTGACCACCCATACAAATCTCAAACACAATCAAAGAAGTGACTACTTTTCCTACTCATGGGTTAATTAAAACATAAAACATTGAGATCAGGTTAAAGAAGAACATAATTCAACATGGGTTGAATGGTTCAGCAACATGGTAAGACCAAATGAAGTTGGAGTGACCCAAGAAATCATTAAGGTACTTTGGAATTAAATCTTGAATAACTTTGAGAAATATTATTCTAGAGGAAACTTGGGTTTACTACACTCTGTTGAAAGAAATCATCCACAAAATTAAACAATCATTAAAGTTAAACAAAACAAACATGTAATCTCTAAGGACCTATCAAGATATGACTTGGGACTTATTAATACACATCAAATGAAAATACCCTAACAATACTTATCTTACATTAATAACTCAATGCTCAAGGGTATGAGTCTTGTATATGGTATTCAAACTCTTGTTAGCAACTGGGGATATTTTGATGCCACATATGGATCATTGGGCTTGTTTAAGTCGGAGGTCCGGGTGGCGAGGGTGATGAAAATAATGCTTATTTTCGCTATGAGTGGGACATTAGAATAGTATCACCTATCTCAACAACCTTTGAGGAGGGGATAAGACCGATGGTACTAATCCCAAACCCTTGGTGAGGAATTGCCCCTTACTTTCTTAGGTTGTAGGTAGTTCTAGTCCGACAGGATGATTAACTTGTGGAATATCTAATTTTGCCAAAATATTTACATATAAATATATAACATAACAAAAATAACTTTTCCTACAACAATATTACTTTTGACTGCTAAGTAAGAACAACATGCATGAAAAATTAAAGAACTTTTGGATGAAATTATATAAAGGTCTACTTGTTAATCATTCTGATTGAGGCCAGGAATTGCCCTCCTTAGATTGCCTTTGAGCACCCACCTTTACCGAATTCTTACATTTTGGCTCAATCTTTTATATGTGACAACAAGTTTTGTTTTACTCAATTCATATTTTCTTATGATTTACTTAAGTTTTTCTTGTGCTAGATTTTACTATGATTTGCTTAATTTTCTTCCACATTATCATATTATGTTTATCATACTAACCCCTTACAGTAGTAGCAGAAGCCAAAGTACGCATTGTTGTAGTTTGTTCTTTTTCCTTACTACATTTTTATAGTATGCTTTACTTATATGCATTATACCTACATACTTGACAGACCTTTATGATAGAGAATAGTAGTTCAATTGCTTAGGATCGATCACTATAACACACACATCCTTTAGCTTTAATAATTATAAGATTAATTGACTCAACAAATAATTACATGCATAAACACAACACATAAACCTTAGAGTTGCTATTATGGCAAGGAGCTTAGAGCAAGTTGTAAGAGGATGGAGATCAACTTCACAATGTGGCCAATGCTCTACAGCAAGCCAAACCTACTTTAGCTAAACTATTCCTTAGCCTTAAATAATAACAATTCATAGGAATTTGAGGTAGTTCTTCTAACACAACATAAATCCTAACTTTATCTTTAGGCTTCTGTGCAATCGTGTTGGGCATTATAAGTCCTAACTCACCTTAGGCTTTGAGGTTGTCATTTAGTATGATGTAAATCCTTCTAACTTCTTACGCTATTTGCATGATTGGGCATCATGCAAGTGTAAGCACTAAATTTAAATAAATGGCAGGAGTAAACATTAATAACATTATTTCCAACATATAAAGCAAAATAATAGGATAGTTTGGGAGGTTATCAAGGTTTTCCTCTAAACCTGTGACACCCCTACCTTTTACCCCTTTGGACTCATAAAATAACTATTTCTACTTGAGCCACTCCCACTTGACTTTTTTATGTCCAATCTTGAAACCCTGAATGTTGAATTCTTGAAGACAAATGCCTATGATCATTATTGAGAGTTTTCTTAAGTGACTTTGGTCATTTAATTTGTAATTAACTGTAGGGGCTTGCCTTTATATGGAACTAAAGAACCCAAGTAATATAAACCCTATCTTCTTCTTATATTAATACCTATTATCATTATTGAGAGTTTTCTTAAGTGACTTTGGTCATTTAAGATGTAATTAACTGTAGGGGCTTGCCTTTATATGGAACTAAAGAACCCAAGTAATATAAACCCTATCTACTCCTTATATTAGGTAAGGGAGCTTTTTGATCATATATAAAATGTTCACAGACCAACAAATATCATGAATTCTTTTAGTTTATTCAATCGAGCTCACCGTCAAGTAATATGCCTATTCTTTGGAATAGGTGCATTGTTTATAGTGTTGTACTTAATTATTTAAAATATTAAAATGTATGAGACCTTACTAATTTCGTATTTTTAAAATTAAAATAATATTTTCCAAATAATAGTTATATATATTAAATTTAATCAAAATTTATTTTTTAGAATCTAATTCAGCGGCCAACATTATAGCATGTCAACAGTGCATTCAGATTCAACCATAACACGAGATAGAGAGCACAGCATACCAACCAGTGCTCCCATGTCAGAACAAATTTGAAGTGGTGTCTTCCTTGGTCTAGGAGTGGCTTGGAGAGCTCAAAAGAGAGGGATTTCAATGAGAATCTTCCTCTCTTGCTCTGGGGAAGCTCAAGAGCAGTTCAATTTGGAGTTTGGGGGAGTTTTGAGGATGGCTGAAATTTGTCCTGATTTTGAGCACAAAAATTGAGCTCAGGTGATGGGGGAAATGGCCAAGAGATGCTTGCAATGAGCTTAGGGAGTCTTGGAGGAGCTCTGGAAGCAATTTGATAGAGTTTCCTTAAAGAAATTGGATTACCTTCTATTTTGGCCATGGAGGAGGGTTTTAAATAGAATGGCCTAGGTTGGAGCTCAAGGCTTTAATTTGGGTGCAATTTGGAGCTGAAGTGGAGGGCTTCAAAGTGCTAAGAGCCAATCAGAGCTGGGCAGCTTGGATGGATGCTTTGGGTTTTGATTTAAGGGGGGTGGCTATCAGTTATAGGGTTTTTCGACCACTAGGCAAACCGGCAAGGCCAGGGTCGGTGGCCAGAGGAGTCAGTTGAGCCACGGGGAGGGTTAATTATGAATAACCCTTAATGGTTTGGCATGATGGTGGAGATATTTTGACTTAGGCCCAAAAAGGTTAAAATCTCCTAAATCAAGGGACCATTAGTCCATGGATTATCTAGAGAGTGCTAGGTGAGTCTATCCTGGTCACTAGGGGCCATTTGGTGGTTGTGGTGTCATTAATTTGGTCATTTGGGCATGGCTATGTCAATCTTGGTGCATGGGTTCAATTTGGGTCAATTTGGCTTAAAGTTGGGTTTGGGTTAGGCTAGTCATGGCATTGAGCCCAATTGATTCATTAAATTAGTGTAGATGATTGTCCTGAAGGGTTTAGAAAAGATTTGGGGTGATTTTGAATTGATTTGGAGGTTCAATTTGAGGGATTTTGGGCATGTGGTCAATTTAGGGGTGTAGGGTTAAACTTGGGTTTAGGTTGGGCTAGATTTGGGATAAGTCGAAATTGATGGTTGAAAATGGTCTAGGGGAATATCAGGAAGAGTTCTCAACATCAATTGGGTGCCAATTTTGGGTTTTGAGCATTCAATTAGGTTACATTTGGAGACATGGCCAAATTGGGGCAAATTTAGGGATTTTGGATTTGGGTTAAAATTGAGTGGAATTGAAGCTTGATAAAGGTCAATTCAGGGTTCAATTTGATGTGTGGGAAAATTTAAAAGAGTTTATGATGCAATTTAGTGAGATTTTGGTGACATTCAAAATGATTTTGGAGGTTTTGGGAGAGTTTGGGCCACCAAGGGCATTTTTATAATTTTGGTAAATTTTGGGGTATTTTGGTAATTTTGGGCAGTTTTGGACAATTTGAGTATTTTGAAATGGTTTGAAATGTTTGAACAAATTTGGGTATTTTAGGTGAAATAAGGAATTTTGGTCAAACTTACGGTTTGGGAGCGTTTAGGTAATGTGGGCAGGTTTGTGGGGCAAAAGGCTAAGTTGGATATTTTAGTAAAATTGAGGTGCCAACCACCCTCATTTAGGTCCTCTATGTACTGGTCCTAGCTAAACCACATTCTAGGGGATCATCTACAAGAGTCTCCCAAAGGATCAAGGGATCAAAGTCAACAAAGTTTAGGCATTGCACGTCAGGCACTCCACAAATGCCCCTCCTTTCGATGACTGAATAAGAACTTCAACATTGCACATTGGGTAGCCCTTGTAAAATTCCTCTGGTACTTCAAATTGTACTTGCTACGTAGGGAATTCAGCTCATCCTTCGTAGCGGGCAGACTGGTGGAACTTTCCTTCATGCAAGGGTCGTAGATTTTCCCCTAAAGAATTGGGGTAAGTAAATTTTCAGCCTCTTCCAGGTGTCTTCTTTCTTAGCATAGAAAAGCTCTGTGTCTACGACGTTTGGAATTTTTACGTTGAGTTCTTCTTAAAGTTGGATCTAGCAGTCTCTCATTGTCAATGTTGATTAGGTTTCCTGTTGGTGTGGTTATCATGGATGGTAAATGGCTAGTTCCCTCCATTGGATTTTGTTGTGTTACTTCTCTCTTCCTCTTTGGAGAGGAGTCTTCTTTTGCACCAATTCTGAAATGTGATGGTAATCCTTCCTTTTCTTGTCGGCTAACTATGTACATCAGAGGACTCTCATAGTTAACATTGACCTGACCAAAGTCTAGGTCAAAATCTATAATGCCACGCTGATGTGCCCTTTCCTCATTGAGTGTGTGATTTAAGCCATCCCTGAAGGCAAAAATCAGCTTCTGTCCTGACATTTTCTCTTCATATCACAGGAAAAACATCAGTACACTAAAATTTAGTGAGAACAAGAACAAAACAAAACATTTTATTAGACAAAATTTTAATTTTTAAAGGCGCAATAGTTTTTATTATTATTATTTTATTATTATTATTTTATTTTATTTAATCTATTTCAATGAAATGTCAAAATTAAGAAAAATAGAAGAGAAAAAAATGAAGTGAGCAACTTCAAAATCTTCTTTTTATTAAGGTTAATCTTATCACGAAATTTTGGGCTCAGTCACAGACGCTTGGCCAAATAAGTAAACCCAGAACAATCCAGATCTCAAAATCTCCTTTTTAAATAGTGTCAAGTTGCATAATATGTTTTCAAATATTGTCCATTGATCGGCAGCATAGGTCTTTTGCCTCAAAAATCCACCAGCTAGTAGGCTCCTCCTGAATAGACCCTTTCTACGACAAATGGTCCCTCCCAAGTTGGTTCAAATTTTTCACCTATCTTGCAACGTGCAAGAATAGGTCTTTTGAGAACAAGAATGAGGTCACCAACTTTGAACATCCTCATGTGAACCAATTTTTCATGAGCTTGTACATCCATGCTTGGTAAAGTTCCAAATTCTGTTGCGCTTCTAATAGCTTTCTCTCGAGACTCTCCAATTCTTCAAGTTTGAGCTTCGCGCCTTCTTCTACTGTGATTTGGTTGGGGACTGCCACTCTGAGAGATGGTGTATGAACCTCCAGCGTTAGTATGGCCTCAGACCCGTACATAAGTGTGTAGGGTGTACATTGAGTTGGAGTTCTGAACGTTGTTCGATATGCTCACAAAGATTCTAACAGTCTGTTATGCCAATCTCTTTTGTTTTCGTCCAATTTTTTCTTCAAAATATGTACCAGTGTTTTGTTAAAGACCTCGGCCAGGAAATTTTCCCTGGGATAGTAGATCGTAGAGTATCTCCAGTCTATCTCATGTTTTTTTAAAAAATTTATTGATCTTGGTTCTTCTAAAGGTTGTCCCATTGTCAAAAATTACTCTACGCGGTACACTGAAATGGTAGATGATTTGGCTTTGGAAGAATTGAAGGACGTGTTGTGTTGTAACCTCTTGTAACGGCACCGACTCTGCCCATTTGGAGAAGTAATCCATAGTGGCAAGAATAAATAAATCTAAATCTGTGTCCCTTAGAGGATGGAGGGTCTATTGGACCTATTATGTCCGTGCCCCCAATACTCGAATGCCCATGAGGCGACGGTTGGATATAGCACATTTGGAGGTTGGTACAAGACCACCCCATGCACTTGGCATTGGTGACATTTTCTAGCTATATCCATGCAATTGGACATCATTGCTGGTGGACATCATTGCACATCATTGCTGGCCAATAATATCTGAGTCTCTTGATCTTCATTTTCATCATTGGCCCTAACTGGTAAGCACCACACAATTTAGCATGTACTTTGATAATATTTTGTGCTTCTGCTTTTCTCAGCCATTGCAGCCACATCTAATCGAACGATCTTCTGTAAATAATATCTCCCACTAGGGCATATGACATAGCTCTTCTCGTGATGTGATATGCCTCAAACTTGTCCTCTAGCAGCTTTCCAGTCTGGAAATATTCTATTAATGGCTTGCACCAATCTTAATTGATATCAGCAACTGCAATCATCTTTCCTTCTTTTTTTTTAGTTTTTGTAGATTCTTAAGGTCAATTCAAGACAAAACTCGTCTTCCTTGTACTGTAATATCAATGAATCCTCTAGTAGACATGCTAGCTCCTTAGCGAGTTTTGCTAAAGTATCGGCATGGGTATTATCTCCATGAGGAATCCGTTAAAGAGTTACATTGGGAATCTATTCAAGTAATTTCATTGTATACCAATGGTATTCTGTTAGTCTAAGCTTCAAAGTCTTATATTGTCCGGTGACTTGTTGGATCACCAGTTGAGAGTCACCATAGATGGTAATATCTATTATATCCATGGAGATTGCTAGTTTCAATATGGTGATTAACGCTTCATATTTTGCTTCGTTTTTAGTGCATGACTCTATTAGATGATAGGAGAATCTCAACTTACCCTTATCTGGTGTGATGAAGATCAGACCAATTCCTCCTTTGCCCAGTATAACTGCTCCTGATCCTTTATTTTTTTTGCTGACAAAGCTCCATAAAAATACATCTCCCAATGTTGCACACTGGAGAATTCCATTTGTAATACATGTTCATCTCGTAATTTGTCATTAAGAGGGGACCCAGCTGGAAGTGGGTGTGTGGCAAGAAAATCTGCTAAAATTTGTCCCTTGATAGCACGGAGGGTAACAAAATTTATATCAAACTGCAATAAAATCATCGACCACCATGCTAAACGTCCGAAAAGTGTTGGTTGGGTCATCAAATATTGCAACGGATTAACTTTTGAAATAAGGGTAATCTTATGAGAAAGCATGTAATGTCTAAGTTTTTTAGCGATAAAAATTAAAGCTAGACAATGCTTCTCAATGGACGGATACTTTACTTTCGTCAGTATTAGATGATGACTCAAATAGTAGAGCACATTTTCTTTACCCTTGTCATTGACCTGAGCTAACAGGGCTCCGAGAGAGTAGTCTAAGGCCACAGTATAAAGTATTAACTGTTTTCCTAGGATAGGGGCTGCCAAAATTGAAGGTATCATTAAGTATTACTTAACATCCTTGAAGGCCCGCTGGCATTTCTCTTCCCAAATGAATTTGACGTCATTTTTAATTAATGTCGAGAAGGGCTGACACCTACCTGAGAGATTAGAAATAAAGTGTCCTAGATATTTCAACTTCCCTTGGAAGGAACTTAGCTGCTTCAAAGTTTTGGGAAGAGGCATTTCTAAGATAGCTTTAATCTTATCCGGGTCGATCTCGATTCCCTGATGACGGACAACCAATCCTAGAACTTTCTCGGAGGTAATCCCGAAGGTGCACTTTAAGGGATTCATCTTGAGATTATATTGTCGTAATCATTCAAACATGATCCTCAAATCATATAAATGGCCTATTTTATGTTTACTTTTGATGACCAAATAATCCACGTAGCATTCCACTAGGTTGTGAATGAGGTTGTCAAAAATCTTCGTCATTGCTCATTGATATGTTGCTCTGGCATTTTACAACTCCAATGGCATTATTGTGTAACAAAAGATTCCAATCAGTGTTCTGAATGTTGTAAGTGTTGCATCCTCTGGAGCCATCCTGATTTGGTTATATCCTAATGATCCATCCATGAAGGAGAAAATGTCATGTGTCGAAGCGATGTCCACCATCATTTCTGGTATCGGCAATGGAAATTCATCTTTTGGACACGCTTTATTTAAATCCCTAAAATCAACACATATATGAATTTGTCCATTTTTCTTCTTAACTGGCACAATATTGGCAAATCATGTGGGGTATTGCTCTTCTCTTACAAAGTTAGCGTCTATTAAATTCTTCACCTCAACAATGACTTGTTGCTCTATTTCGAGGTGCATTCTTCTGGGAACTTGTTTCAATGGGGTTATAACTTTGTCCACCTCGAGTTTATGAACTGCAACTTTTGCTGATAGTCCTAGTATTTCATCATAAATCCATGTGAAGCAATCTTTGAATTCTGACAGTAACTTAATCAATTCTGCATATTCTTTATTGTTGAGTAGAGAACTTATAAATGTTGGTCGGGGTTGTTCTTCCATTCTGAGATTAATTTCTTTCAATTCATCAACAGTTGATTTAATTTCTTCCTATGGCAGAGTGTCTTCTATCAGCTGATCGGTAGATTCATCCTCCACGTCGAGGCAATCCTCTTCCGATTCCCCATGCAAATTTTTGAATCATCGATTGGTCTTACTATACCAAATATGAGACCCTCTTTAGAATTGGGTGTTCGACTTTTAACATTCCATAATTTTTCAAAAAGTAGTAAATTATATTTTAACATTTGTTTGGGCAAATAACCATGTTGAATAAAATTTTATACACAAAAAGAAAAGCAACCAAAAGGTAATTCCATTAATTCATTAGGATCCTCATCCAAATTTATGATTCTCAAGATTAGTAGAAGTAGAAACACGGTAAAATTTGATTGGCCTTGAACCAGCACTACGGACCTCTTTGACGTCTAAACTCTCAACCTTTCGAGGGAGAATCGGAGTAAGGGTCATGGCGTTCACATAGTGGTTGATATGATCATATATCAACTCGTATTCACTTTTCTCCACATATTCCAAGGATATCTCGTACTCTGGTTTCTTTTATTTTATCTTCATCATTTCATCCTCGGAGCTTTCTTTATCATCAATTTTAATGGTTGGCTTAGTCCATCCAGTAATTGAATTGGTTTTTCCTCGTCCACATCCCCATTTTAAGGGGTTTTGTCCTTGGTCTAAGAGTGGCTTGGAGACTGAACAGAGGGAAATTTCAATGGGAATCTTCCTCTCTTACTTTGGGAAGCTCAAGAGCAGTTCAATTTGGAGTTTGGGAGAGTTTTGAGGATGGCCAAAATTTGTCCTGATTTTGAGCTCAAAAATTGAGCTCAGGTGATGGGGTAAATGGCCAAGAGATGGTTTTAATGAGCTTAGGGAGTTTTGGAGGAGCTCTGGGAGCAATTTGATAGAGTTTCCTAGAGTTTATTTGATAGAGTTTCCCTAAGGAAATTGGATTGCCTTCTCTTTTGGCCATGGAGGAGGGGTTTAAATTGAATAGCCTAGGGTAGAGCTCAGGGCTTCAATTTGGGTGTAATGTGGAGCTGAGGTGGAGGAATTCAAAGTACTAAGAGCCAATCAGAGTTGGGCAGCTTGGATGGGTGCTTTGGGTTTTGATTTAAGGGGAGTGGCACTCAATTTTAGGGTTTTCTAGCTATTAGGCCGGCTGCCAGGGCAAGCAGTGGTGGCCAAAGGAGTTAGGTGAGCCAGGGGAGGGTTAATTATGATTAACCATTAAGGGTTTGGCATGATGGTGGAGATTTTTTGTCTTAGACCCAAAAAGGTTAAAATCCCCTAAATCAAGGAACCATTGGTTTGTGTATTATCTAGGGTGGGCTAGGTGAGTCTAGCCTGGTCACTAGGGTCCATTTGGTGGTTGTGGTATCATTAATTTGGTTATTTGGGAAATCATTTGGGCATGGCTAAGTCCTAAGTCAATTTTGGTGCATGGGTTCAATTTGGGTCAAATTGAATTGAAGTTGGGTTTGGGTTAGGATAGCCATAGCATCGAGTCCAATTGATGGATCAATTTGGTGTATATGATTGTCTTGAAGGGTTTAGAAAAGATTTGGGGTGATTTTGAATTGATTTGGAGGTTCAATTTGAGGGATTTTGGGCATGTGGTCAATTTAGAGGTGTGTCAATTTTGGGCATGTGGTCAATTTAGAGGTGTTGGGTTAGACTTGGGCTTAGGTTGGGCTAGAGTTTGGTTAAGTCCAAACTGATGGTTAAAAATGGTCTAGAGGAATATTATGAAGAGTTCTCAACATCAATTTGGTGTCAATTTTGGGGTTTGTTCATTCAATTAGGTGACATTTGGAGACATGGTCAAATTGGGGTAAATTTGGGGATTTTTTATTTGGGTTAAAATTGAGTGGAATTGATGCTTGATCAAGGTCCATTGAGGGTTTAATTTGATGTGTGGGAATATTTTAAAGAGTTTATGATGCATAATTGGGGCAATTGAATAGGTTTGGGGTTTAATTTAGTGAGATTTTGATTTTGGTCCAAATTAGGGCTTTTTGATTTGGGTTGAAATTGGACTCAAATGTGGGTCAGTTGGACTTGTATTTGGTTTGAATTGAGTTTGTTCATGATGAATTTGAGTATAGAATTGAAATTGGTAGAGATTGGGGTCAAATTGATGGACTTTTTGGGGTGAAGTTGGGGAAATTGGGCCCTTAAGGGCAATTTGGGGCTTTTGGTCAAAATAGGTCAAATTAAGTTCAATGGGAGAGTCCAAATTGGTTTTGGAGACATTTGAAATGATTTTGGAGGTTTTGGGAGAGTTTGGGCTACCCAGGGCATTTTTGTAATTTTGGCAAATTTGTGGGTATTTTGGTAATTTTGGCAATTTTGAGTGGTTTTGGAGAATTTGAGTATTTTGAAATGGTTTGAAATAATTTTTGAACAAATTTGGGTATTTTGGGTGAAATTGGGAATTTTGGCCAAACTTAGGGTTTACGGGTGTTTAGGTAATTTGGGTAGGTTTGTGGGGCAAAAGGCTAAGCTGGATATTTTGGTAAAATTGGGCTGCTAACCAACCTATAGGAGTCATGGACCAATGGAATCCCCATCTGGGTCTATGGGACCATCTACAAGAGTTTCCCAAAGGATCAAGGGATCAAAGTCAACAAAGTTTGGGTTTAGGGTTATGAGTAAAAGTGAGTGAAAGTTAATAAACTAGCTTTAGACCAACACCCAGGGTCAACTTTAAGTCCAAGCAGTCCTATGGGGACTCACCTTGAGCTCCCCCATATTTACCCCACCTACTAAGTGCTAGAGGTTAGGACCAATATGTGGAACTTCAAGTTGAGCATAGAATGGCTTAGAGTTTATAATGGTGAGGGTTCCTTTTCTAGTCTTCTAGGAATAGTCAACAGGAAAGTCCTATGGCTAGACCCTAGGCTACTAAAAAGGAATGACTAAACCTCAACCAAAAGTGAGGTCAACATCTATCCTACATGATAACTTTAATTAAGGAAATATATTCCTTTTGGAGTTTGCATGCACCAATCAAAAAATAAATTTTGCTTCCCTAGTGATATGTGAGACAGTTTTCATGGGACTTTTTTGCAATTTGGATGGAATAAGCTTGTCCAATTTCTTTTCAAGTTTCCACCACCAACTCATCCTATGAAGGTTGTCCTTTTAAATCCTTTCTATGTTAATTTTTGTTATGTTCATATTTTCAATCAATCTTTCTTTCTTTCTTGCCGTGCCCTATTTTTTACTCCATCCTTATTATAAGGTAAAAAATGAATTTAGTAAGGATGTTGTTGGGAGGAGAAATATAGAATTATCTTGTGAACATAGCAAAAAAGGGAGCATAAAATGATACTCTCAAAATATTTGATTATCTATGAAAATATATTCTTAAACTTAATCTATTACACATATCTTCTTAAATACCTTTTCTTGATCTGGAATTAAACCTACCATAATAATCATGTATAACAACTTTAAGTATAAGTAAAATCTAACTATGTCTCACACATATAATTTTGTCAATCCTTGTACTGGGTATAATTTATCATAGCTAAATAATGTGCAAAATTGATTAATCAATAAATCATAATATCTGCAACTTTATATCAGTATAATGACTTAAAAATCTCATCATGAAGTATATAATAGCCTCATCCCACTTCTGCCCAAGGATGGGGGCTATAATAAATAATTTTATATTATTGTTGATGAACTAGTGGCTCTATGTAGTGATATCTAGAAGATAAAAAATTCAAATTAATATTGACCTAAATATTTATTATGTACTCAACTTAGTATAATTTATTATTGTATAGGTTATATTAGGTTAGGTTAATAAAATGATGGATCCATGATGTATGGAATGGGTCATATTTGTTGGTCTTAGAAATTTCATATTTGTTCCTTGAAGTCTCATTTTTTGCCCCATTTCATTATTTTAGTATATTTTAGAAATCATTTTAAAGATTCACTTTTATTGAGAGGTCACCACTTATTACGTTACAATCGTCTTCTTTTGCTTAGCGGCCTAGTTTAGCCATGGCAATAAAAGTTTTCCCCTATTAAAATGATACTACATTCTCTTGATAATTCTATTAAGGATTTTAAAACACAAGCAAGATTTTTTAATCAAAAGTTATTTATGTATCCTCCATGATAACCTTAATTAAAGAAATATATTCCTATGGCAGTTTGCATGTACGTATTAAAAATATAAAATTTGATTCCTTAGTGATATGTGAGACAATTTTCATGGGGCTTCTTTGCAATTTGGATGGAATAAGCTATTCCAATTCCTTTTCAAGTTTCCACATCCAACTCATCCTATGAAGCTTGTCATTTTAAATTCTTTCTATGTTAATTTTTATTATGTTCATATTTTCACTCAATCATTCTTTCTCTATTGCCCTAACCTAATTTCAACTTCATCCCTATTATATGGTAGAAAATGAATTTAGTAAGGATGTTGTTGGGATGAGAAATAAAGAATGATCTTGTGAACATTGCAAAAAAGCTAGCATAAAATGATCCTCTCAAATATTTGACTATCTATGAATGAAAATCTAGCATAATCTAGTACACATTTCTTCTTAAATACCTCTTCAGGATCTGAAATTAAACCTATCATAATAATCATGTATAACAACTTTAGATATAAGTAAAATCTAACTATCTCTCACACATATAATTTTGTCAATCCTTGTATTGGGTATAATCTATCTTAGCTAAATAAAGTGCAAACTTTATCAATCAATCAATCACAATATATGCAACATTATATCTATATAATGACTTAAAAAAATCTCATCATAAAATCTATAATAGTCTCATCCCACTTCAGCCCAAGGATGGGTAAAGGCTGTAATAAACCATTTGATCGTTAATATTCCACTGTTATTATCTAACAATGCTAGCACATGGGTAGAAGCTTATTTGTCTCTCTTTTAATTCAAGGCACGAAATTGTCAGTCAAAAATTATGTACATCTTCCTACTTTTAGGATAGATTATAAATTCAAACTAATATGTCTTATGTAATATTTATGTCCTTAAATATGCAACATTAGGAACTCATAATAAATCTTTATAATTCAACATTTTATGATCAACCATCTATAAAACAACTCGCCTTATAAACAAAATATGGTCTATTAATCTCACATAGTCCACATTAGCTGTCTAAGCTTTCTGAATCTTCATTTGTAATGTATTCTATACAATCATCTAAGAAAGTAATTTAATGTCTTATTAATTAATCTAATAAACCAAAATTCCAACCTTTCCATATTAAAAAAATAGTATTGCTTTAGAGTAATCAGCTAATATGTTATTCAAATCAATATTATACTTAGATTTTATTTCATAATAGTTGCCTTAGCATGCAAATATTTGATGATAATATGATCAACATTTATAAACTTTAATTCCCTTGTATCTTTATTTTTGAACTTTCATCTCTACATTAGTTAAACTACTTAAAAGCTAAAATTTACTTATGATTTGATGATTTGTATAAAAATCATATCTCACTCCATGTAAGTAATTCTTCTAAATCATAATTGTAAGAAAGAATAACTACTATCATTAATTCATTAGTAGAGCAATTATTTTTAAGTATCTTAATATAGATGCATATTCATTCATATTATTTTGTGGCATTGATAGAAAACGCAAGCCAACAGTTGATACTTTATTAAATATTTGAAATACTTTTGTACTTATTGAAATAATAAAATAAGGTACTAACACCAACTAACACTTCAATGTTTCATAGCTTCAAATAACTTAGTTTTTTTGTAAAATGTTGTTAAAGGAATCATAATCGACGAAACCTTCTAACAAACTTCTTATAAGAAAATAGACATGTCATGTCAACTATGCAGCTTTATCACAGTAGAAGATCATAATAAGTCAACTATAGCCTATACTTTATAAGAATTTATTGATATTCCATCATCACTTGTGACATGTCCCAAAATTTCAACACTTTTTATCCAAACCTCACGCTTGAACACTTTATATTCATTCTATGATGCCTCATTGTCTCGAATATTGCTCTCAAAAGAGTTATATATACATCTTTAGTTCTCAAGTATACATCTAAATATGAAAAGAGCACATAATCATTATATCTATAAATATAATTGTGGCATTAGTTAAATTAAAGACAAAATTAGAAATTTATAATTTTAATAAAAACTCCAAAAAGCTACTTTTGGCATATCTTCCTTTCTCATTGTTGACCTCATTTTTGGTTGAGTTCTAGCTTTTCCTCTTTAGTAGCCTAGGGTCCACTCATAGGACTTTATGTTGACTATTCCTAAAGGACTAGAAAAGGAACCCTCACTATTAGAAATTTTAAACTCTTCTTTACTCAACTTGAAGTTCCTCATATTCATATTGGTCATTGGTCCTAACCTCTAGCACTTAGTAGGTGGGTTCAATATGGAGCAGCTCAAGGGGAGTCCCCGATAGGATGGTCAGACCTCAGGACTAACCCTGAGTGGTCTGGTAATGGTTGAAATGGCTTGCACACACTACACTCTCTCACATACCCCAAACCCTAGAATCCCTTAGTTGGTCCCATGATTCCTTTTGGAGAGCTCATATGGGTGAACCTATACCCCTAGTCTTTGGTTGAGAGGGTTAGAACTAGCATATTGAGCATCCAAAATGAGTCCTCACATGGCTTCTATTGGTTTGGTATGGTTTCATGGCTTGTTGGACCATTTTGGCCCATAACCACCAAATTACCAAAATACCCCTACAACCATAATTTTTGACAAAACCCCAAAATACTGAAATCTTTCAAAAAATCATTTCAAACCAGTCACCACTACCTAAATTGACCAAAATTCATAAAAATTACTAAATTTCCAAAATACCCCCAAAAATTGCCAAAATTACCAAAAGGCCCCTCATCATCCAAAAATTCCCAAATATTCTCAATTTCAATTTTTTATCATCAATTTTACTAGATTTGACCAATTTTACCCAATTTGACCAAAAGCCCCAATTTGCCCTTAAAGGCCCAAATGTCCATAAATTAACCGCAATCTTAGCCCAATTGACCCCAATCTTGCCCAATTTCAATTCTAAACCAAAATTCAGCATCCCCAATTCCATTCTAAATAAAATTCAAGCCCAATTTGATCTAATTGCAAGCCCATTTTCATTCAAATCAAAAAAACCCAATTTTGACTATATGCCTAAATCCACCAAATTAGCCCACCAATTCAACTCAAAATCACTTGAAATCATGTCAAATCCCTCATGACATATTACTACACCAAACTAAACATTCAATTAGCCCAAATTTAATTTCCTTTTTAAAAGAACAAAGCCCGACAAGCCACCTTGATGGTCAGAAAACCCAAAATCAAAAGCTCCACCTAGACCAAAACTCAAAATTAAACCCATCCAAGCTGGCTCATCCCAATTAGATTTTTGAACATTGTTGGAGTCCACATAAGCAACTTAGAACACCCACCAATTGCCCCTGGTGGCCTCTCCTTCCACTTCTATTTAAACCACCCCCCCCCCCCCCCCCCCCGCACCCCCCCCCTCCATGGCCAAAGGAGGAGAGCTTGAATATTCTTGGGGAGACTCTGTCAAATTGCTTCCAGAGCCTCCTTGAGACCTCTTAAACTTAACCCAACCATCCTTAGCCACTCAAATCTACTGCTCGAGCTCAATTTTGGAGCTCAATTCCTAAGCCAAAATAGGACACCTCTCAAACCTCCACCAAATTCAAATTAATTACACCCACACCATCCCCATAGCAAGAGAGGAAGATCCCCCACAAAAGCCCCATCACTAGAGCACCCTAAGGTGGACTTTGATCGGACCCCTAAGTTGGCCTTGGGATCCCCACGAAGCTTCCACAAGCATCCAATTAAGGCTTCCCCTCTTGGACCAAGGTATTGAAAGTTAACCTTAAACCAAGCTTCATTTGATTCTCTATGCTTATAGAATTGATTTAGGGGTCAATTAACCTATGGATATGTTCTCCTAGTCAAGACGAGTCTATAGGAACAAATCTCACTTGATTTGGTTGAGTATCGAGCTAGAAATTAAGTGATCCCGGTGAAATATAATTGTGTAAAAATTATATAGTTGACTCAGCTATGCAACGGTGCCAAAAGCCTGATGCAATATTTTATGAATTAGAAATTTAAGCAATTAATATTGGGATTCTACACAAGTATACATATCGTTATCAAGTAATAAAGGACTTTCTATTTAAGTCCCAAATATTGATACCACGGGGAAGGTTTAAATTTGAAATGATAAATTTACTAGAAGAAAGTGAAAACAAAATTACTGTCACTAATTTTGAATGTTTAGATATTATCAAAACTAAATTACTTAACTATTAGCAAAAATAAGATGCAAAGTTTAAACAGTAACCACTAAAATGTTAAACTAAGTTTATGTGATGAAGATTTCTTATCTGAAAAAGCATCTTTTTCACTACAATGAGTCACTACAATGAGATTTTGTGAGATTTTGGTAAAATGAGATGAGATAAATGGTTTTAAAATGTATTGTGCCACATAGGAGCTATTTTAATTCTCTACCCTGAAATAGTGTTACAGAAAATTATTGGTTAATCTCAGGTTTAGTCCCTAAATTTGTGGCTAAGCTTGGAGGAGGGGCTAGGAGGATGTTGGCTCCCACTTCCCTTCACCTGAAGGTTACCTCTCGCTTTAGTTTTTAAACACTAAGATCGAATTGAGGATTTTAGACTGTCACCCTAAAGATTCTCCAATTCTACACCCAACAAAGTATATTTTCCTATTTATTTGCATTTAATTCCATGAACAAAATTCTCTTTCATGAAACCAAATGTGATCCTCACTCTATTGTAGAACTCATACTCCATTTCTTGGATCATATGTTTCACAACATATTTTAACAATTCAATTGGCCAGATCAAAAAGTAAATTAAGTTTGGAGTTGAAAAATGATCACAATTTATTTTATATTTTAATATTTCTCTTCATTTCACCTTATCTCAGAATAGAGAGAAAGATAAAGTATACTACTCAGACTTCATGAGAAAGATACAACAAAACACAAATTTCATATATAAAAGAAAGTTCATACAACACTAATAAACAAACAACACTTATCTGAAACTCTTTCTCAAAGCAAATCCCTTGTAGCCTCTTTTAGGAAATGTAGGAAGAAGAAATCTCTCACTTTTCTCCTTCTCCAACACTCTTAGAGAAGAGTTCACACTTAATCTCACCACAAAACTCTAAATTATACGAACAATAGACTTTAAATGATTGTGGAATGAAAAATGGAAGAATGTATGATGTGTGGAAGGTTGAATTGGGGCAATGAGATGTCAGGAAGAGTCACTTTTCTGATCAATTTTGGCCCCAAATAAAGCCTAGAGTCGGTTCTCCAATAGGTGCCTCCAAAAACTCTTCAAAAAGCATCCAAACTCGTCGAATCTTCTAGAAACAGGGGCTGAACCCACATTGGCGATGTCGGCGCTAGTGTTTCGCAATTTAAATCACTGCTCTTTGTCAAACGGCGTCGTCGGTGCTGCTTCTGGCACTGAACAAATTTTCAACTTCTTCATTTTTGCTCCAAATTTCATCATTTTTGCTTCAAGTCCAAAAATTCAATAACATGCAAGAAAATGTAAAAATACCTTCCATTAAAGTGCAATATAACCAAAAATGAGTATAAAATATGGGTCTAAAAATACATATATTTTTGGTGCATTATTAAGATTAGAAAACGAATGGTTTGTGGGCTTAATTCGCTGAGGACGATGACCACGCATCATCTGATCTTTCGTGTATCGCTTGGACGGTCCTGATCGCGTTGAATAGAGGTACAATCTCAAAAGGGTGAGCTGATGCGGACGGCGGCGCCCAATCCCACAGATAAGTAGATAAATAGATAAATAGGACTTTTTTCTTATTTATTTAACCAGACAGAACTTCAAAAATGCATAACTTTGTGTAGAAAAATCATAAAAATAAAATAAAAATACCCTATTGCTTAGTGAAGAGAGGAGAACAATATGATAATATTTTCATGTTCATTTGATGTATATTTTATTTTTAATTAATTAAATTGTGTTTTCCTTATTTTAATTCTCCATTTGTAGAGACATTTCACCATGACTTGATCTTTGAGGATTTGATTCTACATGTCATTAGGGTGATCTTTCTGATTTTTCCAAGGTTAGAGGAGATCTCTAAGCATAGATATATAATTTTCAAGATAATGGTCCCTATTTTTGTATGAAAATTATAGTAATTAAAATAATTATCATAAAAATGCAAAACTTATTTTGATAGTTTTATTGTGGTTAGAGAATCCTAGGAAAAATATAAACTTGGTTTAAATCATTCAAAATAATTCTAATTGTCACCAACCCTAAAAAAGAAAAAGAAATTAATTTGGAGTAAATATAAATGTAAATGGTATAAAAATCATTCTCCACTGTAATTTAATGTCAGAGGAGCTCCCTAGTTAATTGGAGTTAATTTAGTCACTCAAATGAATTAATTAAGTCAAATAGTATTTTCTATGTTAAAATAATTCTAATAATTAAAATACAACTAAAAAAATCACAAAATTAGTTTTTGGAGCTCCTTATGACCAGAGTAACCTAAGAAAATTAAAATTGGAATTAAAATAAATACCTCATTTTCTAAGCTATTTTTAGGCATTTAAATAATTAAAAATTAATTAAAAACCCTAAAAATCACAAAATTGTAAAAACACATCAAAATGTCACATTTCATTTGGCTTCCTAATCCCTTAGAACCAATTAAAATATTTTTTCCAATTTTCTAAGTCAAGATATTAATTTTAAAAGCTCAAAAATGGATTTTCCCTAATTTTTCACTAAAATAATTCTAATAATTATAATATAAGCCATAAAAATATGAAATTTGTTTCTTTAGATTTCCTAGACTTGGAGAGATTTAATAAAAATATAAAAATTAATTTTCCATTTAAATATTATTTTATATTTAATTAATACTCAAAACAACAAATAAGTTTAATAATTAAGTTAAACCCCTAAAAATCATGAAGATTGGTCGAAGTGGTTCTCTGACCTAGGTAATCCTCCAATAATTTTCTTAAGGATAGAGGTTTTATTTTGGTTGAGTTATTGAATTTTCATTGAAAATTCCTGTTTTTACATTAAAAATACAACAACAACAACAACAACAACAAAGCCTTAATCCCACTACGTGGGGTCGGCTACATGAATCCTTTTTCTCCATTGCGTCCTATTTAGTGTCATATTTTCATTTAGTTCTAGTAAATTAAGATCATTTTTAATACAATAAGCCCAAGTCTTCCTAGGTCTACCTCTGCCTTTCTTAACACAAGTCGAATTTAAAACATCTACTCTCCTAATCGAACCATCTAATGGTCGACGTTTAATATGACCAAACCATCTAAGACGACTTTCTCTAATTTTGTCTGTCACAGGAGCTACACCAACCCTATCACGAATATATTCATTCCGCATTTTGTCTCTAAGTGTAAAGCCACTCATCCACCTAATCATTCTCATCTCGGCAACACTTAACTTATTATTATGCTTCTCTTTTAAAGGCCAACATTCAGCGCCATAGAGCATTGCAGGTCTCACCA
>NW_018165521.1:648046-687246 GCF_001263595.1 Phalaenopsis equestris
TCAGCAAAAAGCATACACCAAGGTACATCCTCCTGTAGACCATCCATAACTAAAGCAAAAAGATATGGGCTTAAAGTCGATCCCTGATGTAAACCAACAGAAATAGGAAAATATTTTGTCAATCCTCCTTCAGTTTGAACACAAGTAACAGCTCTAGTATACATATCTTTAATGACTTGAATATAAGTCATATCAACACATTTCTTCTCGAGAACTCTCCAAAGGATATCTCTTGGAACCTTATCGTAAGCTTTTTCTAAATCAATAAAAATCAAATGTAGATTCTCCTTATTATCTCTGAACTTCTCCATCAAACCTCTCAATAAATGTATAGCTTCCATAGTAGACCTGTCAGGCATAAATCTAAAATACATTAAAAATAATTATAAAAATTAAATGAATTTAGAAAAATCATATTTTCTCCCCTGATTTTTTAATTAAACCATGAGTGAGAAAACATAAAATTTTCAAGTCATTTGAGTCTAATTTAATGAATTAAGGGGTATTAAGGCCTTAGGGGCAAAAAAAAGGTAAATTTTGGAATTTAAGCTTTAATCAATATTCAGGCTTAACCAAAGGGCTAAATGGGTAATAAATAATCTTAATTGATATATTTTGATGACTGAAATATGGAAGGTATAAATGAAAGTAACTCACTTTGAGCTTATAAAGAACAAATTTGTAATTTTTCAAAATTAAAGAAATTTGGAAGAATATTTAAATAGGGAGATATTACGGTGAGGGTTTTGATTTTATAAGATCAATCATAAATCACTGATTTTAAACCCCCAACTAATGATTTTGAGATGATTTATAATTCATAATAAGGATTAAGAATATAAATATTAAAAAAAACCCTTTTTTCTTTAAAATTACAAATCTAGCCATTAAACCTTAAAGGCTTGGTAGTGAACTAGGCTTAATTAAAATTTTGTTTAATGAGGTTTAGAAAATAACTCATAATTAATTTAAAACCTTTCAAAACACTACAAAACCATTCTTTAAAAATCAAATTAATTAAATTCCTTAATTAAGTCAAGTTGTCCCAAAGGGCCACTACCCATATAATTCATAAGTGAGATATCAAGTGATAATTACCCCACTTAAGAGAATCAAAACATCATAATTCACTAAGCATAAGGGTTTTAACTGGGTGAACTATATAGTAAACATAATAAGACCAAAATGAACTCAAGATAATTTCAGGGACTGTAAAATGTCTAGGGTATTACCCGAAGCTTTTTCATGGACATCTGGACTTATTATGATTTGTTTAATAGAATCATCCTCATAATTTGGAACCACCAAGATTTGATATAGGATTTGGTAGACACACCTCAAACTTATATTTTCTACTTTCCTTATGAGTATGTTTTGGTTCCTGCAAAATTATATATGCATGCTTCGCAAGTACTAAACTTTCAGGTGAAGGAACGAGAAGGCTCGACATATACACTTTTACAGTTTACAATACCTTCTTTCCTTATACCTTCTATACTGTACTTTTTACTTATAAACTTGCATGCTAAATAACGATGTCACCCTGCATGTAAAAACTAAAACCTTTAGGATAGCCACAAAACTGAGACCAAAACTAAAATTAAAATAAATCAAGATAAAAATTCACCGCCACAACATTTAAAATATAAAGCAACTTAAAATTTATTCACAAACATCACAAAATAAAAATCGCAACTAAATTAAGACGTCTCTATTGAATGATTGGGAATCCCTTGGAGGAGGTAACCTACGATTGCCAAGGAGATTTCTCACTGTCTAAATGAAAGTACGAAATTCATTAAGTTGAGTTTGGTAAATTCATTTGGACTAAGTGAATTCGAAAGAAAAAAGTGGTACAATAACGAGGGAACCGTAGGATCTTAACTGGTATCGACTTTATTATGCCCCCATAATAATTAAGGAACATAGCCATAAGGACATCTGATTTGACATCATAACTTAACACATTAGAAAACTTAAACTCATCACGACAAGGAGCTCAGAGCTAACATTGTGGGCGGCACGGCCATCTTCAACAGTAAGAGGATTTACAACAGCATATCTTTCCTTAGAATTAAACAACAACCCATAGGATTTCTAGGTCATTTGCTTATGCAAACATAAATCCTCAATTTATCTTTAGGCCTTTGTATAGCTCTGCTATACAATTTAAGCCCTAACTTTCTTCAGGGTTCTGAGGTTGTCGTTTTTCACGACCTAAACCATCACATCTTCCAGGTTATTTGTGTGATCGTTTCACACGAATATAAGCTCTAAATTAATAAAATTGGCAGGATGAAACATTTAAATAATCTCTCTCCAAAATTGAAGCTAAACCATAGGATAGTTTGGAAAGTCACCGATGTTCTCTTCTGGATCTTAGACATCCCCTAGTTTTTTCCTCCTTTGGATTTCACAATAAATGTTCCAAGTTTTAGTCATTCCCCTTTCACATCTGTTTGTCTGATCTCGTTGAAAAGTTCTAATCCCTTGACCTCTTTGAAGATAATATCCCCTGATTTTTATCGAGAGTTTTCTTAGATAACTTAGGTTATCTCAGATGTAACTAACTATAGGGGTTTGCACTTACAGGAAGCATTTCTGAACCCAACTTAATATAAATTCTATTTAATTTTTCATATTAAATAGGGAAACTTGTTGGCAAATAAAATGGTTTCGCAGACTAAACGAGTGTCATATATTTCTTAGTTTATTTGATCGAACCTCATCCTCAAGTCTTATGTTTATCCTTCAGGATAGATACAGGGTTTGAGGTATAGTGCTCTTTCATTTAAACTACAAAAAAAAACATGGGATCAGTGTGTGTAAATTAAATGTCCTTCCGAAGCAGGCGACGGGATTTCAATTCTGGCGGCCGACAGCTGCCAACGGGCAACTCCTTAATCAAAATAGTGCCGACTCTCATCTCCAACTAATTACATTTAGATTTTAAATTTATTAATGAAATTTAAATGCACCCTCTAGCTAAACAAATCAATCATTAATCTAAGATAATGGGTGTTTTTTTTTTAATGTTCACCATACTAAATTTTTTATAACTGATGCCATCTTCATCATTTCGTTCTTCTTTCTCATAAATAATATAAACACCCCAAAATGATACATAATTTCTAAAAAATAACTCTTTAAGGTCATATTCTCTAAGTATTCTTAGTAATGGGAGATGTAGGTAGCATCTAAATGTAAAATTTTATCTCTTTACCATGATGTAAAATCGCAAACTTTTAAACAAATCTAAGAAAATTTCACCACAAATATTTCTTAAACAAGTGATTATAATACTCCTCATGTGTCACTCTATTTTTGCAACAATTAATATAAACATCATAACTGCTTAACAAATTCATCCTCAAAATAATATTAATTGTATTAATGGGTAACACTATCAACTCAAACTCCAATCTCATATTAAAAATCTTAATCTCAAATACACATGTCTAGCTTACAATTATACAATACAATCTAAAATATGTATAAGTACACATAAACCATATCGATATATCTAATAATATTAAATACATCCAAGCAATGAATAAATGACTAATCTTATAATCTAATAAGGATATGCATAATTATGACAAAACGGAAGCCATATCTATCCCAATGTTAGTTACATCCCCGAACTCTTAATCAAGTCAAGTTAAACACCAAGGCTTACACTAAAGAAGCAACAACTAGAGTAATGGAATCTCTCCATCCCTTTTAAGCTACCTCTCAATAGACCTTCCTCCACCTCTACTCTAAAACAGCTCCTTAAAAAAAGGTCATGTTTTCTTCTCTCCATGTTTATCTGAAGCCTCCTCATTGGTCTCTTATAGAATAAAGTATATTACTTTATATTTCATCTAACAACATCTAAAATAATATTCTACATGCATATACACTTAGATGCCTCTTCTTGCATATAGAGGCTTGCCACTGATAAAACTATATAAACCATTGCTAAAAACATTTTAGAGTCCCTTTTTGAAGTTTCCTAGTCCAAATCATCACTTCTTCCAATTACTATTACTCTTACATGCCTCTCCATAGAACAACGTTCTATTGGCACCCCAGCATTATTGAGTCCTTATTAAAACTATTCGATAATTATGCTAGCTCATTCTAAAATCTCTATGAAATCTCTAGATTAAAATGAGACATGTGGAATCCTTAGACCTTTTTTAAGAAAATGTATAACCCTTCTATTTTGGAATGTTAACTAGTTATGAGGCATAACTTATTGATGCAACACACCCAACCTCATACTATAACATTATCTAGCTTATTTCTACTAACCTCACAAATAACTTTTGCATATGTTTTTGAGCCAAATAAGTACAAAATATTCTCTAAAACTATTAGTAAACTATACCCAATCTTACTATTAACATGCCCTAAAAGTTTTTCTTATATTGGTATAACCATTTATTATTAGCTATTCCTTCAAATTTAAAAAAATAATAATAAAGGTACCTTACGAATATTCAAGTATCGCATGCATTCAAATGTCTACTTAATAAAAATTCGACCCTAAATATTTGAGGTTCTATCACATCCATGGCATGAGGCAAATTAAACCTTAAATTTATTTGAAATGCTTGCCTCCCCCTCTCAAATAGTAAACATTTTACTCTGAGCATCACTCATTAACTAACCAAGAGTAACCAAGTTAACAAACTATATTATAGAATAAAATTCATGGCTCCCTTATATACTATCTTGAAAATTCAAAAAATTTGAATCATCTCACACTCACCAAGCAATCCCTTATAATAACTCATAAAATTGCACGTGTATATATATATGAGTACAATAACTATAAGATACTTTATCTCTACCACTTAATTTAATGACTAATCAAATAACTCCATCATAAATCAATTCCTCTAATACAGTTTCTTTATAATAATAATAATATCATTATAACACAATAGAATAACCTTTATGCTAGAGTGGGTTATATAAATGCATGATAATAAACATTAACAATGATTTATTTAAAATTTTTTATCCATTTTTTATAGCAAAATAGAGCCAATAATAAATTCTAAAAAATAAGAATAAAGTGGAAATCATTGGCAATATATCATATTTTAAAAATTAAACCAAAAAAATCTATATAAAATAAATTTGATATATATCCCTCTACCCATCAAAATATGATATCCCCGTGAGTGAAAAAAAAATATAATTACAAAATAGAAAAAATAATCCTATAAGAAATAATTTATAATATCTACCTTTAATCAACATGCACCAATTTCATTTCTTATAATCAACACGTGCTAGCAAAATAGGGGTTAACATGAATAGTTTACTAGTTAAATAAAATATTGATAAATGTCTATACAAAAATAAATGTATTATGGATTCAAATCCATTATCTCATTATAAACAATAATTTATGAAATATTTAGAAAAAAAAAAGTTATTGTAGTAACCATGAATTAGTGATATTAAATATAAGTTTAACTATTATAAATATTATTCTCTATCAAGTATTAAATGCCAACATTAAATTTTTTTATTAAAGGCAAATATTATAAATTTCAATAATAAAATTATCTTGCTACACGATTATTGTACCACAACACGATAATAAAGATAAATTATACATTATAAAATATAATGCCAAATTCTCTTATAGCCCTTATACCTCCTAAGCATTTTGTATGCATGTCATTAGGTCTATATGCCTCTCTATTTTTATACTCATTCATTAAAATATGCATTCAAGGAGCACAACATAGTTCTTTTTCATTCAAACCTCTATAGCTCTTGTCAAGTACACAGATCACTCAGGCCAATATGCCTTCTTACATGAACATACACAATTCATAGTTAACTTATCATCAAACTAAATTTTTCTTGAATGAATTTTTTTTTTCAAAACAAATAAAATCATCAGTATATTTAATAAATATGGCTATTTTATATTGTGCCACACTAATGCCTAAATTTTCATATATAATTATAAATAATTAATGTACTAAACTCAATATTAATATTATGCCTATGCTTAACAAATATCTAAAGCACCACATCATATGAATGCCTAGTGAAAATTTGATATGATCATATCAATATCTGCATAATAAATAGAGTATAAAAAATCATTAAGTTAATACTATCAAAACATTAATATGCTTTAATTTTTCCAACATATATATATATATATATATATACATACTCTCTCTCTCTTTCTCTCCCACTCTCTCTAAGGTATAATGGATGTGGAATGAAAATGATGTCAAAATTAACATTTTTAATATATGTAGAAATATAAAACGCAACGCATCCTCGTAATTTTATAAACATTTTTACTTTTAAATACAAACTTCATATTGATCCTCCAAATCTAAGCACCAAATTATTAAAAAAAAAAAAAAAAGTAGTTATAGAGTTATAAATCATATCTAAAACTTTTCAATGAAAAAAGTTTATAATATACAACTAGATAGTTCCAAAATTCCACTTATACTTACACCTACTAACTAATTAAATAATTCAAGTTGATTAATTAAGCTACTATTTTCATAACTATATTGCCCATTAAATTAATAATAAAGAAAAGATGCTATATAATTTGATGATGATAGCCTAAAAATTAGACTTAAATGATTCCGAAAATTTTGGTTGAACAGCATAGGTAAAATTTAATCTAATAGTAATCTAGGAGAATCACATAATTGGTCTTAGAAATAATTTTTATATAATCATCCAATGACCAAAAACAATCTGTAAAAACACTTTAATAACTATCTAAAATTAATACTTTAACCAAAAAATACATAAATATTAATAAAGCAAACAAGCATGTGAAGCTATTATTTTAGTAAATAGAATTGTACCTATGGTCAATTTAAGATTATATGTGGTGAATCATCTGTTCTTGCTCCTGCCAAAATTGTTGGAACTGCCTAAACAATGTTTATTTATTGGGCTGAAATTTTTTGTTTTAGTCTTTCATGCTCCTTCCACTAGCCCATTTAGGATGAACTCCATCAAGTCTCATGCCTTAACTGAGCTCTTAATAAAAATTTTTAGGTGTCACTAGGCATTTGAGTGATAGTTGCAGTCCTATCTAAAGTTATAATATTTAGAGGTATCCACGCTAGAATATTCATGATTAATGGTTTGAGTCATCTAAAAGAATCATTCTTGAATTGCTTCGACAACTTCAGCTATTCAATCTCTCCCTTTTTATTATATCTTTTTCTTTTTTTCTTTTTTTTAATTTTAGAGACAATATCTCCATTGACTTTGGGTTTTCAAAACAACCTCAATGTGACAATATTTATAATTTGCCAAGTTGAAATTGAAGCAACAAATGGATTATCGCATTCAACATTAAGATGATTTAGTAACTTCACAAAGTTTTCAGCTTTTCTTATCAGAGTGCTTATTTAAGTGGTCCCCTTAAACCTTTAATAAGCAATACTTGTGGCATAGCCAACGCTAAATCTCTTCCACTTTCCCTAAATGAAATCTTACAATAAAACTTCTTAAGAACTTACCATAGTCCAGCCTATCTTAAGCAAGGCTTGAAAATTCTTTAGAATAATTTCAAAACATAGACACTAGGAAAATAAGTTTCTCTTGAATTCAACGAATGAGGTAATACATTTAAGCAAGTGCCAAAAACACTACTAAAATAGCAGTTCCTAGTAAATCATATTCATCTAAGCATATCATTGATGTTTCGTAACCTTCAGGCTCAGAATAAGTAATGTGTATAAAAATTTGAACTTAACTAAGGTTGTGCCTCAGCGATTTATCTTAAACATACATTTGTCAATTGACTAATAATTCTAGACCCTTCATGGTGGGGTGGCATCAATGCTATTCTTTGGGTAATGGGTCTTGCTAGATTTGGAAGTAGAAGTTAGCACAAATACAAACTTGGTTGTTACTAACAAAATAGAGAATTTGAAGGTCCATCATCACGAATCTTCAATTGTAGAGTCGTTCTAGGAACGCTCTTTAAGCCTCTTTGGATCATTCAAGCGAGTCTAGCAAATTAAGATATCTATTGATGCCAAAGTTTTGGATATTTCATTTTGCTTAATCTTTCTTATCATATTATTCCCCAGCTTTTAACTCTCAAATGCTTAATTTATAATTCTTAACTTTTGTTTGCACCCACAATACATGAAAAAAGAAATTTTAATTCAAATTTATTGGTAAGGAAAAAATTTATATTCACGAGTGGCTAAACAACAAAATGGAAGAATGAGAAAAAATAAAGTAGAGAGAGCTCTGAAATTCAATTTTTCGCCCCCAAAGAATAACTTGTGATGGCGATCTAATGTTGAGGCAAAATACCATAAGAATGATTACATTTAATGCAAATAAAAGCATTAAAAAACTTAATGAAAGCACAATATTCATGTCATTCCCAGGAAATAAATGGGACAATTTTGGAAATGTTTACGCGTAAATTACGATAGACTAAATAGAAATCACTAATCACCTCTTGCCACAGAGCCTGCATTTTTGGTTTCTCTCAAACATATGCTTGGAGCTCAGGAAGGTTCAATGCTTTCGTGAACTGAGGAAAATTTAAAACCAAACCATTCAAGATAATTACAAAAGAAGCCCAAAAGGAGAGAGCAGACCAAGAGAGAACAAGACCTGGGATATCTTTAAATCAACTTCTTCCCATTCTAATGACGGAATGGTTCCTCTTACTATCCCAGCACCAGCATAAACTAATGTGTTCAAGTCCTAACATTAAGATGGGTAGGTAAGAAATCAAAGCTTATTAGCATAAAGAAAAGTGAGTTCTCGATATTAACGTGCGTTTATACTTTCAATTTAAGCTGCTAAATATGTATTCAGAGGAATAATCAAAAGCAGATAAGTTCAAATATTGTTACTAGAACTCAAGCTTATAATGTCACTACAAAACATTTTTTTGACATCTGCAGGGCTAGTAAATAACATGTTATAGTAATGCAGAACCGGAGCAAGGTGTACATACAGTGATTCTAAGTTGTATTGTAAAAAAGAAACATAAAAGCTTATATTACCTGTCCAACAAGAGCTGATCTGATGCCAACTGCAAACTCAGTTTCACTTCCTCCAAACCAGCCAACGGGCCCAGCATACATTCCACGATCAAACTTCTCTAAGAAAACCAAATAAATTTAATCATTATCATTTTATGAAAAATGGTGTTCTGTTAAGCACAATAACTTAGAAAGGCAGTGTTTCAATATAACTAGGTGTTGAAGGCTCGGATCCATAGTTATGATTTACTGACATTTTGCAATAGTAAAGCATGTTAAGTCCAACTTGGTTCAAAATACCAACAACATGCTTGACGTGTTAGATTTGCCATCCATGAACTTGTTTTTAAGAAAATTGGGACACTGTGACTGAGTGTCCAACGTGTGCATATTAACCAAACTAAAAAAAATAAACTGTTAAACCCCAACCTCAAAAGAAACCATAGTCCCTAAAACTTATTTTAATTCTCATTCTAAGTGTGTTTTCGAGTCCCTCGTAGAGTCTTTGTCCCAACGTATTCTTCCATTCTGCTAGCATGTGTGATTTACAATGTTGAAATTTGGAATTCATTTGAAACAACCTATGTAAGTATTCTAAATTTATTAGTAATAAATATGTGGCAGGTCTGTTTCGTATTTCCCACTGTGGGATAAAGGCTTATTGTAGGTCTATTTCGTATTGCATGTGCCCAAATTCAAAAATAATTCATTAACAGGCATTTCAACTTAAAAAAAGATAGTATTGCCAGAAAAAAAATTAGTCAAATGCATGTTTGGTTAATGAAACTGACATGTCAAATGTAACCTAAGGCATTCCTTATATTAAAAGTAATACAAGTTTTTATATATATTCATTTCTGATACAAGCAAACATGACAAGACAAACAACTGCAATTTCTATAGCATATTTGGATTTTTTTTTTCTTTGAATTAGCATTCAGACTCTCTTCGGATAACAAAAGATGGCAATTTATCCTACTACTAATTGGCGTTACTTCTTTATTGGGGTATAAAAGACTTTTATGTTGAAATTACTTGTAACATATGAGAAGGGCAGATTTGTTTTTCATGAATTTAGCAACATTAATAGCAGAATATGATGTTATCCCTATTACTTTTCATATGTAAAAACATATTATAAATGAAAGGAATTTTTTTATATATAATCTCTCTCTCTCTTTCTCGCTCGCTCTAGAGAGAGAGGGAGAGAGAGATAATGCAGGATAAATCCATGCCCATGCCTATATATATATATATATATTTTGATAATAGCAGTGTCTTCTCTATATCCCCTTATCAAAACACATGAAATTGCAGATAAATTTAGTGCACAAGTTCATCACTACAAGGTCTCGTGGGGTCTAAAATTTCTGTACAAAACCAGCAATTTAAAAAGTTTGGTGGAAAAATACAATGATCTGATTAAGAACTATTCATGAACATGGAATATAGAGAAAACACAGTTAACTTTCACGTACCATCTTCTTCTATAAAATGACGAGCCTCTTCTGATGGCATTCCACAAACTGCAGGACTTGGGTGCAAGGAATCTAGGATTTCAAACTGACAATTAAAATTTTTTTGTGAAGGTAAGAGCCAACACATGGAACAATACAAGGAAAGAAAACGCTACAAGGTTTAATAAGATAAACTTGCATGAAACTTTGCAAACTTTGGAGAACACTGCATGATATTTGATATCTATCTGGTAAAATGAAAAAAGATGGTAAAACCCAACACATTTTAGCTCCAAGGGTTAAAATTTCGGAGAATAAGATGGGTTGCGAAAACACATATTCGTAGAACAGAGAATAAGTTAGCTATTCTGCAATATGCATGTTAGAATTATTACTGATTATAATATTTGAGTAGTTATGGCTTTCTTCGGAAAAAGTCTAAATGTTTACGAGTGTTATTTGTACTGTAATAATCAAACCTCATCATATTCCCTCCTTAACTTGCCAAATAATTCAGTACATATATGCTGTACTCTGGGAAGTCTTCGTAGTCGTTTAATCGGGTCAGCAACTACTTCATCGCAGATGGTCTGCACCAGAGTTATTGAATTAATTCTGAAGTAACATATGGAAACAAAAGGGAAATTACATATTCAAACAGATCAATATCAATAGCGAAGTTTACTACAAATGTGAGTATTTACTTGCCTCCAGTTTTCGTCTAATGCTCTCCCGCACTACGGCAAATTCAAAATCCTCCTTGGGACTGCAGAAGAAAATATATATAGTACCATAATTTTCAAATGAGAAAAGTCACCTGAAACAGTAAGCATATTATTTCTGTATTGCTGCTCGAGTTAATTCAAATTTGACTGATACAACATCTTAATTATCTGAATATCACATTTACCTGGAGAATTACATAGAGGTTGGTTTAAAAATTGCAGATACTGGAGCCTTCAGTTACAATATTATAGAAATAGCCTACATTGTTTGGCAAGGTAGTTAGGTCTTCTCATGGTTAAGGGGTTAGGCTTGTCAAGCCATGCCAAACTGGGTGAGCCTGAGATGTATTATTTGTGCAAGCAGGGGGCGGAAAAGCTGCAAATTCAAGAGCGTAATATTTGGGGCATGTGGTGTGTGCTACCGCCAAAAAGCTCGAAAAGTGGTTGCAAAAGAAAATTTTATGTAAGGCCAAAGAGACCAGAATGTGGACACTAAGTTGTATTATAAAAAAAAAAAAAGCGAGGCTGGTTATCCTCATTACCAGACAAATAGAATAAAGCAAATCATATTATCTCTACAATACAACGCCTCTTCCGCTGACCCATAAAAACAAGAGATGATTTTTGGTTAAAAAGCAAAGCAAAATGCCTTCCCCAACCTTTCTTCACTATTTTGAGATACTCAAGGAAATCAAATTACCAAAAACAATGATCTGGTCCCAAAAAATGAAAAAAGTACAAGTGAAATTTGGAGCTGCGCTGCAAAAGATAGAGACTTGAGCACTACGACAACTTGCTAAATATATAGCACACACTAAGACTTGAACCCTAAGACAACACAATATGTAAACTAAAGCACGTTAGCTATCATAATATTTCAAATTAATCTGGTAAAAGGACTTTATACAAAGCAGTGCACTAGGAATGATATTTGATTAGTTGCTCCACACACAAAAGAAGAAACAAAGCGCAAGAAGGTCAAAGCGTCTACCATTAATGGTGTCTACCAGAAAACTAAAATAAAAATTTTTGACATATTCCTATAAATAAGCAATTTTATGTTTTTTCCAATAAGGAAAATAGGCATCCACCGTATATAGGGTCAGTTTTGCAAGATGAAATTTAATGCTTACAAAGTTATTGAACACTAGTTTAGAGAGCAATGTATTGAGCACTAAGACAACTTACTGAATATATTGCACAGCGCATTTGGTACTAGACAGGCATACATTTAGATGAAAGCAAAGGAAAATTGGTTTTTCCTCAAGCATCAAAAATAGAAGTACCTGTAAAGTAAATCCTGCCCAATTTGGAAATCTTCAATTTCTGTTACACCCCTGGCTCGCGTCCCAGCCAAAGCTTCACTTGATATATTTAGGAATTTTCGGTGAAACAATTGTTCTGGCTATTCAGAAGGTTTGTATGAATGAAAGAACATATTTAGGTCATATATTTAGGTCATAATGTAAAAGAACAAAAAAATATATCAAAATAGCATGCATCATCATTGGACCTCCATCAAGCAACATGCACAAATTTATCTATACCAAGATTTCAACAGCCATTTTAAAAGTTAAAAGTGTAATTCTTCTAACATAATATCAAAGCTATTTCATGACAAGAAAATAGTAATGACATTGAGGTTCTTGAAGTTTAAGGTATGCACTAGACAAAAACCGAGCCTGCCAAATAATCTAAAGACTATGTTATGAGCAATACTAAAAGAGCAACTTAGTTAGTCATTTGTTAGTTATTATAGTGGAGTATAAGTAGGACTAATATATTTAGATTTGTGATATGTGTAATTGTTATCTTGAATCTTAGGGTTAGAGTTGGAAGAGATTTCCTACCTCTTGAATTATATGTTTTTTTATCTTAAGGTTTAGGAGAGATTGTCTGCCCTCAAATTTCAGGTGCTTATCTTTTATGTATTTGAGTTGTGTTTGGTGTTATTGGAGTAAAATTTTTGTGTGTCCTAATTTATGTGAAAACTCATCTTGTTAGTATCAATTTGGTATAATAGCATTTTATTATGACAAACAAACGACGGGACTATGATAACTGGGAAGCTGACAGGTGTACAACGTCCCTGTCGTGATTCATGCTAGCTAGGAGTAGATAGGATCACAGTTTTACATAACTAGGAAGCCAACGGCGGGATCGCAGGGATCGCAGCAAGAATATAGTAGTGATACAATCACGATTGAGTACTGGAAGAAAAGTTCGGGATTGTGACAAGTACTGGGAAGCCAACAACAGAAGTATGGCATGCCCAAGATACACAGTCACGATTCAATTTCTCTGAGAAGCACCGCAGTGTGACCTAGTAGCACAGTCACGCTAAGAGCCAGCCGAGATATCAACCAACAGGATTGCAATGTTCATAACTCTGCTTTCATGATTGAAAATCTTTTTAGAAGTAACAGCAGCCAAAAAAAAAGACGCTCGGGAAGAGAAAGTAAAGGAAGAGGTAAGTCAAATTAGATCATAAATGAAAGAACATTTCTTAGCAATAGAGAGCAGATTCTCTCCCATGGAACAGAGATTCACAGTCATGGAAGAAATGATGAATAGTGTTGGGGAGCTTCAAGCAAACCAACCGCCACCTCCCACAGGATCGAGCAACGACATCTGGAGTGGATGTGAGCGGTAGCACTCAGAAGGACTCCCGCAGCATCAAGGCAATGTCATTGCCTTAGACAAATCAGGGGCAGTGGAATTGAGTAAAGGAATCAGGAGCGGACACAAGCATGGAATAATCTTGAGAGCAGGGGTTTCTCTCATGATTACACCAAGTTACAAAAAGGATGAGATCGCGAGATGGATCAGAGAAATGTTAGATCATATATCCTAGTATGTGTGCCTTCTCTAAGCCAATATTATTAGTGAAGAAGAATTGGATTACACACTTCTGTGTGGATTATCAGGCAATGAATAAGGAAGTAGTACAGTTGTCATCAATTTATGATGTCACGTGTGCAGGATGTCCACTTAAATTTTGTGGGAACTTATTTCTTTCATACGTCAGAGTTGTCAATGTGTGTTTAGGGCACGAAACATACGTTTAAACTGGCACAACCGTGTCAAAGACTGACAGACTCATTAGCATCAATTATTGATATTGCACATGTTTAATATATTTTTGAATGTTATGGAACTATATTTCATTCATACATAGCTTCTCATAGCTCAATACATTGATAAAAGCTCTTCGGCGTGCGTTTAGGGAACGAAGCTAGTGATTGCGTTGGTGCGGCCGTGCCCAAAAGTGGTTATCTTTTATTGACATCAATTTTTATGCCACATTTTTTTTATGTCTAATTAAATGTTACGGGACTATATTCCACTAATTTATAGCTTGCCATAGTTCAAAGAATGCAAAAAACAATTTTACAAACCTAAATTTCCAAAATCAATGTTTGGTCAGACGCCCCCGCGACAGAATTGGGCACACCCACGCCTATCTAGATTCCCTGAGAGCCCCCGCGCTAGGCCCAGGCGTCCCCGCACCAAAGAATGGCGCCCAAGCTCCCGGGAACAAAGAATGTGGCACCCAAACGACAGTTTTAGGCGCCCGCGTGCCCGGAAGCTGACATGCTTCAATTTTTTTGACTTTTTTTAATAAAATCAAACCACATTAGGCAAAAATAGATCATGGGAAAATGAGCTTTGCTGCTGAAAAACCCCCCCCCCCCCCCCGCCTAATTTTTTTCCTATTTTGATGATTTCAGCACTTCATGAACCAAAGAGCAGAGATTGGAGGACTTGCAAAATCATTCTAGGAGAGCTTGGAGATTTTTTTGGAGAGAAAGGAAGAGCTATCTTCTTCCACTTCATTATTTCTTGAGGTGAGAGCAAGAGAGAGTTTTTTGAGTTTCTTTGGAGGAGAAACATCATCCCCCTTGCACAAAGAGAACTCTTCAACAAACATCACGGTTGTAAGAATTTATACCTTTATTCTTCATTGGCTTAGAAAAGCCTTTCAAGGATGATGTTAGAGTTATAGGAATATTGATGTTAGAGACGCCCCCATAAGTTAAAGAGCTTTTCTTGCTTGTTCTCCCAAAATTCTCCAGTAATTTTTCCAAAACCCTCTCACTTGACCCATATATTCAACATTGTAGTAACCTTGTATTTGTCGTGATGGTTCCATCATTTTGATGGAATGATAGAACCTTAGAGAATACAAAGAATGAAAGAACCTCTTTGATCTTTCATTCTCTAGGTCATGAGAGTTTTTCTCTATGAAAAAATCTCTTGTACTTAATTCATACAAATGAAGGCGGACATAATAGTTCCAAGAGATGTGTTGGTACACCTCACCTTCACCAAAACTCAATCCCATGAGGTCCTTTAGGTGGCTTAGCTTGCCATCAAATAGGTTTAAGGGTTTCATTTTTTTACATGTGCACTTTTCTCATGAGCATGCACGATTTCGAATGATTGCATAAAATGTGTTTTATATTTTGCTTGTAATTTAATACTAAGCATGTGCAAAAATATATTTATGTGTTTTTCTTGATTTTTAAACTTAGCATGTATGTAAAAAAGTTTTTTGTAGAATGCTCATGATTTAAAATCAAGCATATGTGAAAAATTTATTTTGAAGCATGTTTGCAATGTATATGTGAAACTTTTATTTTGCATCTTGCATTTGATTTCACATTAATTTATGTAAAAATGCATTTCTTTTACGTTGTGCATTTTACATTTTCATGGCTAATGCCTCAACATGAGTATATGTCTCCATATGCTTATTTTGGATAGTACACTTGTGCTTGCACTTGCACTTACATTTTTATTGTGCATAAATGAACAAATGTCCCCATATGCTCATATTGGATACTTGTGCCTCACTTGTGCACAATATCTTGTGCACTTTCATTTGCATATCCTTGTTTGTCATTGTGCATAACACTGTGTAGTTGGATTTGCATGCTTGAGGTCTTTGCATGAGCGCATGTCCCCATATACTTATATTAGACATTGGATAACGTGAGGGGGTGGTAAGCCCACAGGGCCCTACTAAAGCATGACTCCACCTAGCAACAGTTATACCACCTAACACATATGGCGTCACCTAGAATTATCATAGTCATATCATGTCATATCATCTAGTACAAGTCCTGTCACTTAGCACATGACTTCATCATGACACTTCATATAGCAAGCGACTTCACCTAATATGGGTCATGCCACCTAGCACATGACTCCATTTAGTGTATTATGTCACTCCACCAAGTGTATGACATCATTTAGCATGAGTCATATCATATAGCATGGATGGCATCACCTAATAGTCATAGGTATATAATGGTATGTGGGCACAATCATACCACCTAGAATGATCGTGTTGTTTTGCTTTTGCTTGCTTTCAAATATGATCATGTCATCTTGTGTGTTCATCCTTAGCAAAGAAATCACATATATTTTTGTCTTTTGATGTAAGTACTCCCACCTATGATAGTATTTACATCTAAGATATCACCTTGTGCTTTTTATGATCGCTTACACCTAGCTTAAGCGATCATATCACGCATAAACACCATTCAAATTGCATCGTTCTCGGAAGTAGCTCCAGGAGAGTCCGCACCTTGATGGTAAATTAACCCTTTTAGATGTGTTTCAAAATGTTAATTGCAATGCTTTAATGAGCATTGCTCGCGGGTATAACCGCGTGAACAATGTGGATTATCGCATTGCGATTAGCACGTATATATTCGTGCTAAAGTTCCAAGAGGTTTGCCATGTGCCATGCAGGCTTGATTTTCACTTAGGACGTATTTTAAAATATAAAAAATATATATTTTTTTTCATATTATTACCCAACATGTTTTAAAACATATATTGAAATCAAGTATCTCATTTTAGATGCTTACCAGAATAAGGTAGGGCATAGTTAATTTTTTCATATGCTTAGTTATTTTCATATTTCGCACCTAGCCAAGCATTTTGTAGTACTATTTTATGTGTTTACTGGGTGTGAGATATGTGCACTAGTATATTAGGGTAGTCATGTCCAAATGGGAGGAGCCTCATAATTTAAAATTAATATCTTTTCTGCAGGCATTGTTTAGCTCTCCTCACGCCGAATAATTCATTATACGTTGCATGTAAATAAACTTTGCTAATATTTTTTATACATGAGTCTTCTTTTTAAATTTTTATATGCATTTTGTTTATAGTTCATTAGTTTGAGTATGTATCGGAAATAAGGTACGAGCATAAGCTCCAAGATATTTGATGTGTGGAGTCATGTGATAAAGACCAAGAGGAGTGCAACTGTGACTCGTACTTTAATTCCAAGTTAATATTGTTGTATAGATGTTAGGATCAGGCATGTATATGCAGAACCTGACAAACCTTTTTAACTTTATGGGATATGTTAACGACTCAGCGGTATCCGGTCATTCTTATTTATTTATATGGTGTTTATTTCCTGCACTGAGTGTTGAATTCTTGCTTTCTTGTGATTGTTGTTTGTCTGGGATATCCTTATTTGCACATAGGCTCATTAGGATAAAACATTTTCTATAAAAATCATAATAATAAATTATTGAGTTTAACTAAAATTTAGAATTAAAATTGAATCAAATTTTAAATGAGAAGTGATATGCTTTATTTTCTTGCATGGCTTTCGGGTCGAATTTAAAACCGTTCAGCATGCATGGCTCCCAAATTATATTAATAGGGCCTCCATATTAAAAATTATTCCTGAAAAACTGTATGATATTTGCATATCCCGATAAGTACTCTTACTTTTTCAATCTGACTGGCCAAGCATAAATTTCTACGCATAGGTGGTTGTCTAGAACGATTACGATGTTAGATGCCCCCCGACCCAGATGGGTGCAAGTCCTTTGTGGTTTGGTTCGGCTTTGTAGCCAAATCTTTCTATTCCTTTTATTCAAAAAACTTCCTTGTCATTCTCTTGTCAGGTATAAGTCCCATTTCTACGAATTCCATCTAAGCATTTCATAAAGAATTAGATGTTTCTTTGATTTAAATTTAGGACTATTGAGATTTTTTGGACGACACAACCCTAAGATGCTAACGAGGAATCTCAGGTTGGGTTGGGTCGACTACCTTCACGACCAAGTAGACAGTCCTAATAACTTGGGATGGATCCATGGAATCCGACATCGTCTATCTCTACAAGCTTAGAAATTTCTCCCTGTTTCTTGATATACCCCCTTTGAGCCCACTCATATCTATTGACACATCGTTGAGGTTATTTCATAGACCTCATTTGCCGATAAGTCGTCGCATGTTTGAGATAAGATTATTCATCATCTACCCTTATTACCCAGTATTGCTTTGAAGCATTGGGATTTTCCTACTTGAGATGACCATTTAACCTTTTGGTATATACACTAATTATTACGAAAACATAAGCATGACTCCTTTAATTGAGAGTATTATTGGGTATATCCCCCAAGATATACTTAACCAAAGAGATATGTTCTTTTGGGAGTTGCTCTCGACTCTAAACAATAATATAGATTTTGGTTCTCTAGTTATATGGGTTCCTTTTATAGGATTGTGGATATGTTTTTAAGGTGTCTTTATCTGATCTCGTTTTTGGACATACACTCTTGACATATCACACGAAGATAACCTTATAGAAGTTCTCCACGCTTTTTGTCTTTCGTTTGTCTAGTTTCGTCTTATTTACTATATTTTCAAGTTCTCTTCTTTCTCTTAATCATTTTGATGGTTCAAGAATGAATGTTATTTGAAAAAGAGAATTATAGGACGACAATCAAACAAGTTGGTAACTCCGAGTTTAAAAAGAACCAGAACAAATTGCCTAACAAATTTCTAATCATGATGAATGACGAGTTATTGGATGAGTTGCATGGGGTTGTAGTATCCTCCAGATTGACTTGATGACAAGGAACCAATAAATTCGGATGCGGCAAGAGAATGTGCACAAAATTGCATTTCAAATTCATGAGGGTCACTATGAATTTCTCATTAATGGAAAGGGTTGTCAGATGAGGATGACATGTGAGATCCATACAACTTTATCCAACACAGTTTTTTTTTGTCCACCTTAAAGACAATGTGTCTTTTGAGAAAGGAGTAATTTTAGACCAACGCCAAGCTCCGCCAGAGAATTTGAGGACTAATGCTAGGTGCAAGGCTAAAAGGGCAATTTAGTCAATTTTTAGTTATTATTATGGTGTATGAATAGGGCTTATTATGCTTAGGGTTAGGTTATGCATGTGTGATTGTTGTCTTGAATCATAGGCTTAGATTTTGGCAGAGATTGTCTACCTCTCAAAATATAATTGTTAAAGTTAGGGTTTGGGAGAGATTGTCAAACTGTAGGTGCTTATCTTTTATGTGTTTGTGTTGTGTTATATGGTATTATTGAAGTAAAATATTTGGCTGCCCAATTTTTTGTGTAAACCATTGGTTCCTATCGATATGCTTCACTTTATAGTCCATGTTTTTAAAAACCCTACATTTGGATGCCTAGGTTTTAATTTGTGATTCAAATAGGCCCCACAAAATAGCATTATTAGATATTATGTCAAATCATAAATATCCTTCACAGAATATGGTCATTGACCGCAAAGATCATGGTTGGAGTTCTACCAACACTTTGCAACTCATTGCCTCAATCGAACATATTGAATCTTCTAGTCCTCTACTATTAGGGAAACGAAAGTTGGAAACTCCATTGTAAGACCAAGCAATGTAGTTTAGCAAGCGGTTGTTCCTCTAATCACCTCCAAGTTGCTTCAAAATGTTTATACATCTATAACCTTCAAATCCAAATTTTGTTATTTCTATAACTTTTTAGGATATTATAGCCCAATATAAAACCTTGCATGAAATATGTATATGTTATAATCTATATATTATTTATGATTTATTCTTGAACGAGGAATCTATGGTTTTGACTCAAATTAATCTTCTTTTCAAGTTTTTGAGGAACGATCTCTTTATCTGTGTATGACTTTTGTGTGATGTTTGCATATTGTATCCAGTTCATTGACACATTTCTAGTTTCCTTATCACTTTTCATGTTTATCAGAGAAATACTGAAGGTTCAATGACTTTAAACTGATTATGGAGATGAATTGCACTATGACAAGACGATGAGAACATTGTGGAAGCCAAACATTCAACTAATACTCATAGGCTTGATCACACAAGGGGGCTTAACAGCTAAGTTTGTCTTAGCTAGGTTTTAGTTGTCACTTCAAAGTCCGAGAGGTAGAACCTAAGGTAAAAGACTGAAGTCACATACCAAACAACACTAGAGACCCAAATGTAGAGACTTCAAAATTGTGGAGCAATGTGATAAGTGCCCTAAATATCAAAGACTAGTATGTTATTTACCCAAAAAAATGTATTGACTTCCTAAGACCAAGGAATACATTTAGTAATTGTCATCAATAAGTGTATAACCAAATATAAAGTTTGGGGACAAGATGAAGGGACCATGTGTCATGATCCGGCCGAGGAGTTTGGAATTACCAATGCAGGAAGAGACGGTAGGATGGTGAAATTTATATTTAGTTCCATGTTCTATCACTAATAACTAACAGTCCAAATAATTGAAAGAATCGCTAACAAAATAAAATTTTAATTCAATTTAAACATAAAATAACTATGATAATAATTAGATTGCTCTAACTTTGCTGCATTTTTTATTAGCAATTTCTCCTCTGTTACTTATTTTCTTGTCCAATGCATAACCATGAAAATATTATTTTATCATGGTAAGTATTGTTCCTAAATTTACTGTAGCATATCGAAATAAACGAACAATATGCATGTTAGTTAAACACGGTAAATCAATATAGAATATATTAGTAGTTTATAAAATTAAAATGATCATTCAAGTGATTTCAAAATATTATATTATTCAATATGATATCTAATTTTATCAATATCCTTTTATATATACATCCATCATTGGAGCTTCATCTAAATTGTATCAATTAATGAAAATCAATATCAGTATCATTTTCTAGTTTACGTGTATGTATTCCTTAGTATCATAAGATAGTGAACTTCATCAAATAACATATAGATATAGGCATTATGTACGGGTCATCTTATTCACATATACATATCATTTCATATATTTCTATAATAATTTAAAATATATGATGAAAGTGTATACATGCTTAGAGATACATTTGATATAAATTTCGATATGACTAATACATCTAATAATTAGTTAAATCATGATTAAATACGCAAAACTCTATCTAAACAATCACTAAATTCATTAAGTTAGAAGAAAAATCAATATTATTACTATACTACATAAATATGAGTAGTCACCTAAATGCTAGATTATTTGATTTTGTCTTTTACTCTATAGGCCCCGACTCCTTCAATGAATAACGCATAAGATAAAATAATCATTTTGATTATTTTTACTAAATTTTAATTAACCATCACTTATTCAAATATATGGATTACCATTTTTACCTAATACATTTCTTAACATACTGTTATTAGTAACTAATTAGATTTGATATTATACTATTAAAACTTTATATGAATATGGAAATATTTTACAGCATAACTTCACCTATAAATATACATATGTAAATACATTAAATTAATTAATCATTATTGTATTACTTAAATAATTACTTCAAACAAAATTAATTAATTTAATATTTGACATCATGTCACAATTTAATTATTATTTAAAATTACCCGATCATAATACTTAGAATTCATCAATTAAATTTTCAACTATAACAACTATTAAGATTAACTTCTAATAATTTTATTCCTAATTATTATTTTAATGATTTAAATTTTATTTTTAGGTATACTTATTTTAAGAAAATTAAATGAGGTTAGATTTACCTTTTGTTTTTATAAATATCAAATCTCAATAAAATAGAGATTTTATATTTTGAATTTTTCCTTCCTGATATATCTTCATTTCCATACAAAATCCCTAACCTAAAATTTGCTTAGAATATATTCTAAACCTAGGGCTTCCCAAAAAAAAAAAATCTTAATAAATTTATGTGTCTATGTTTAGGATAAGAAATATTAACTTCCCACAACTAGATTCAATCCAAAATGGTTGGTTCACCCATTTACTACTTCTAGCCGAGTAGCACACCTTCATTTGCTCCTGAGTCGATTCTCTATTACCCATGCGAGTTCACTGTCGCCAAAAGCTCACGCTCCAAATCTCTCAAGGTTGAAATGTTGTTTGCATGCATTGCTCTTGGTGTGCTCTCCAATTTTTGCTCAAGGTGACTCTTGTATGCTCGATCTCACACAACGTTCGAATGTTGCACTAACCTGCTCACTGCGCCACTCACTCGTGAATCCTCTCACTCGAGACCGGGCGCAAAGGTGCTTGATCAATCTCACTTCTTTTGCCAATCTCATTGCCTTCAACTCCCCTCTTCATATTCTTTGATTCACATCAGACTTGTAGTCTCCCCTCTCTTTTACTCTTATGGCGCTCAACTGCTTATTTTCACTTTGTATGTTTCACCGTCTCCTCCCTTTATCTCCTTTTTGATAGGCTAGCATCAGTTCAGTTGAACTGCTGCTATTTGGTTCCAATTGTATGGGATATTACACTAGAAAAACTTCCAATGAAACAAGGTGCAGAGCACTTAGAGTCATTTGCCCAATTTTGAAAGCCCGAGCTCAAAACCACTTGTGAAATTCCAAGTCCAAGCTCAAGAGGCTATCACGCAATTAAAAAGACTCAAGCTTAGAAAACACGCACGAAATTCAAAGCGCTCAACTTTGGAAGATACTCGTTCAGTTCAAAAGACACTTGCCCAGTTTAGAGGACTCGAGTTCAAAAGGCATTTTCCCGGTTGGAGGGCTCGTGTATGAAAGGTACTCACCCAGACCAAAAAGCACTTGTCCATTCAAAGGCTATGACTTATTTGTTACTCAATAAGACCAATAATGCCTTCACCAAGGCAACAATCCAAATGTATTCTGATAAATTTGTTTTCATATCTATAATGGATATGTAATGTATTCATTTATTATATTCAAATAAAGTGACTCCGATAGCGTCCAAAAGACTTATAAATATGAGGTTGAACGTTTGCATCAGCAAAGAAGATTCAAAACTCTGAATTTCCTAGTGAAGTAGTAGAATCTAATTTATCTCCGTCACACTTTTCTCTTTTCTTCTTCTGTCTCCTTTCCCAGAGTTCTGCTCAGACCACATGAGTTCTATAATTATGGTTAAGGAATCGCTACTGATGATTACACTGACAACATGCTAGGATAGTGTTATTAAAATGATTCAATTATATGAGCACACGTTATGTAAATCTTAGCATTATCTCATAAAAATATAATTGGAGAAATCACTTTTAAACTCTTTGTAGGTCTAAAATGAATGTTCTCATCATCCTACAAAGTATAAATCATTGTCATGGCATCATCTTTTATCTAGATAAAATAGAAAGGTCAAACAAATATGAGAGCAATAGCAGCATTTACTCGACATACAGTATTTCCAATAAATGCTGGAGAATTAGGAGGCTGGATGCAGAACTGGTATGAATGTTGGCCATCAATCTACTCATGACATGACAAAAACAACTGATAAATTATCTCAGAAAGCAAATTATTCTGGAATTAAAATAAGCAAAACACGATTTTAACAAAAAATGTACCCGTAGAGAAGCCAATAATGCCACAGGATCAATGACAGTGTCAGTAACGTATCTGCTACAGCGTGCCAATACAACCTAAGAAAAATCAACAGACAAATAAAATTATGTATAATATAGAAAAGTATAATTTTTTGTATAGGTAAGAGGTATTGCACTACAGAACGCCAACAATCTGAATTCCTATTTCAATGAATCAAGTTCAAGAAAACTAACATGGATGTTGAGATTCAGGAAAATATCAGAAAAAGATGAAAGAGCAATGATAAATATAACTCATGAATGAACTTTTACTTGGTTTTTTACTTCTTCCTAAGAAAAATTAGTCAAATACTGAAGTTGAAAGGTACTGTCTGACTAATAAGAGAGATAACCCTAACCTTTACTAGGCCTGAATTTCTTCTATTTATCATCTCCAGAGCTTTAGTAACAGAATCATTCCAGGATGCTTTATTAGGAATATGACTGCACCCAACAATACTAGTTCGGAGGATTGGCTGATCTAGTTTATCAAATCGTACTAACTGCATTACCAACAAATAGATTAGAATTGATCATCAGAAAATTGCCAGTCAGACCGCATCAACAAGGCACTTGAGCAGACCTTTTTCATTGTGGCTTGAAGCTCATGTATTGCTCCTTCCCAAGTCAAAAGAAGGGAATCATCCCAGGCAATGGTAGCAGCGAGCATAGAACCATCTTCAAACTCATCAAATTCAACCTGTTATTCACTTTAATAGCCAGGGCCTTAACTACAAACTAATAGATTATCATAAATTCATTTATAATCAGACACAATATGATAGCTAAAAATAGCAGAAATCAAATTACTGAAACAAAAAAGAAATAGTGACCTACAAACCTGTGGAATAATGAAGTAAAATGAGCCAAACTCCTTCCACTCAGTAGAAATATTCCTCTTCGCATCAAACCGAATGGCACCATAAGCACGAACGAGTGGGCAGTCATTATTGAGAAACCTTTAGAAAATCAGAGTTATTATTTCGCTTGTTTTTCATAAAGTCACTCCATTGAACTGAGTCTTAGAAATTTTGATTGGGCGTTTAGAACGAATCAATGAAAAAAGTACTTACGTTCTCCTGATTCAGAGTACGAGATGGGTATTCACACAATTCAAGCACAAAGAGTAGAGGAATATTCATAAATAAAACTTTCATAATACCTAAACTGGCCTTACATTATGGAGTGCAACAATTAAATTACCCGCAATACTAAGGGGACCTTATATATCAAGAAGATATCAACGTCAAATGATAATTTAATTTTATTTCTTTTTTTTTTTTTAATTCCAATCAGAAATTCTGATTGAAAATTTAGATCACGAGCAATGAAAAAGGTAGATAAAAGGATTCAGTCTTTCCATTTGAAGTAAAAAGAAAACATTTTAGAGTATTTTCAGAAAAACCAGATTTTAATTCTCCCAAATTAAGGAGAAAGCAAGAAAATCAAATACAGAGATTTTAAAATTTTATATTTACTATAAACAAGTGAAGTTTTCCGCATGGTATTGGTACCTCGGTATGTCATGCTTTCAACGTACATGAAAATCCAATCATAAATGAATACCATTGCATATACTGCTACATGTAATAAGTTCATATCTTTTAAAAAGGAGCAAAGGAAAATGAAGTTTCAAAGGCCTACAATAAAGATTGATTGCCCTCTTTCATAAAAAAGGGGCTTTCTCGTAACGTAAAGTACAAGAATAGAATTTATTTGAAGAGTCATTGGATCAATAATGTTTAGAAAAAGAAAATTAGATGCCATGATTCATAGCTTATAATGAAGTACTGTCTCATAGATTCATATGCAAAAAAGGAAAGAACGTGCCCATGGATCGCTCTAGTAGCATCAATGAGCTATCTCTAAATAATCAATCAAGAGACAACTGAAGGCTATTTTTATGTATGTTATTATAAGAATTTCTTTCTTACTTTTTTCTTATAATTTTGTATATAAAGACCCATTGAAAGAATAAACAAGCAAAGATTTCTTAGCCACTTCTTACTCATGATATCAAAATGAGGCTAGGGTTTTCTGCTTCAAACATTTATTGTCTCCACTCCTCCAATCCAATTCTAGTAAGAGCTCTTCCTTCTCTTCATTATGTTTGCATCCCTTCCAAGAAGTCGAGCATCACGAATGATAAAAATCATACTAAAGGAAAACTTGAGAAACTTCAAGCCTCATATTGTTTGAATGAGAAAAATTATCCAACATGATCTCAAATTGTGAAGACATTTCTAAAAGAAAAGGAAAAGATCAACCGCATTGTAGTTCTACCAATAAAACCAAAAGATCCAATATTTGTTTTAAATAAATGGATTTCATGATCACGACATAGTTACAGAATACCATGATGATGGTAGTTAGCGGGCCATACATTTTCCTATACTGCAAAAAAAAAATTGTGATGTCATCAAACAAATTTAATCAAAAGTAAAAAACGTTGCACTTGTCTACAAGATCAAAACGAAACTCTTCTCAAAAAAAAAAACAATTTCGCCTACATATCTTTGAATTTTTAATTTCATTAAGGTTTACTGGCTTGAACCAGATTATAAGCAATTTGTGAAAAGAGAGAGTATTTGAGTTGCTTATAGGACTCAATAATGTCTTTGATCAAAGTTTAAGTGCAAATATTAGGTAGAGAACTTTCATTCTCTAAAGTGAGATTTTTTCTCTTGTATGAGCTGAAGAAAAAAAACCATGATGTTCAATGATTTGATCTTTGAAACATCTTCCATGACGACCATTGAATACCAACGTAAGAGATTTGGAATTAAAAAAACCAAAGAAAAACAAAAGCCTCCCCTTAGCAATCACCAGTGCAACTTGCAATTAGAAAGAGCATGTCAAAGATAAATAATGAAAGTTTCATGGGAAGCTCCATTAGAAAGAGCATGTCAAAGATAAATAATGAAAGTTTCATTGGAAGCTCCAAGGCTATAATGGAAACAAAGAAGGGAACAAAAAATGACCTGTTTTGTGGAAATAGATGAACTCAACTCAGGAAAAAAAATAGAAAATTAGGAAATCTCCTCAATTCTTTGAAAAAGCCATCTAGATAATGCTCTCTTGCTCCAAATTGTACAACTTTCAACTCTTATGTCTTTAGTGTCTCTAATACACCTTTCCCAAACCTATATCCTCAATTCATGTGGTATTGACCACAAGACAAACATTGCTAATATTTTTCAAACCAACAAACCTTAGCCTAGTAGTATAAAAATAAAAGTGGTAGATGATTCCTTAATAATTGTTGCAAGACATGAAAATATCTCTATTTTTCTCAATTTTATTTTAGTAATGTATTACTTGTTCCTCACCTTATAATTAATATTTTATCAATTCATAAAATTATCAAAGATCATAAAAGCAAAGCCACATTTTTAAAGATTATTAAATATTTTAGACCCTCACAACAAGAAAGACAATTGGGCAACCTAGAAAGAAAAATGAGCTATATCTTCTTGAGGTGTTGAATTAATTACCATGCTCCATCTCCACTCGCAATACCAACATCATCTAGAAACATCATTATGGGCTTGAGCATTCCTCTTTTAGAACTGTTCAAAAAATGTTTTCTTCTATTTTCATAAATGTGAACATTAAGGACTTTTATTGTGAGACTTACAAACTTATAAAACATCATCATGTTGTTTTTTCTTGAAAGTATTTATAGATCCTACACTCCGTTTGTTTTAATTCACAATGATATTTAGAAATCCACCAACAACTCCATATTTTTGATAAAGTTGTGGGATTTATCATCTTCATTGATAATTGAACTCAAATGACTTGGGTACATTTCATCAAAAAAAAAAAAATTAATGATTAATGTCAGATCAACTACCGGGGGCTTTGAACAAAGAAGTTGTATTGAAAAATTTTCCTATCCCTATGATTGATGAGCTGTTAGGTCAACTTTATGGGCAATCACTTTCTCGAAAAATTGATCTTAAGCCGGGATACCACCAAATCAGGATAAATCTAGCTAATGTAAACAACATGGCATTCAAGACAGATGAAAAACATTGTAAGTTCTTTGTAATGTCATTCGACCTCACCAGAGCTCTAACCACATTTCAGTGTCTCAAAAATCAAATTTTTTTAGCCTTACCTCAGGAAAACGTCTAGGTTTTCTTCGATAGCATTCTAATCTACAATCATTCAGAGACAGAGCATGTGAGGCACCTGAGGATAACCTTGGAGAAATTGAGGGAGCACCAATTGAATGCCAACTTGAAAAAATATTCCTTTGCACGATTATATGTGGAGTAACTATGGCACTTTGTGACAAATGCAGAAGTAGCAGCGAACCAATCCAAGTTCGAGGTTGTGGTAGACTGGCCTTTACCAAAGAGTTTGATGGAGTTGAGAGGTTTCCAAGGTTTCACCGAATACTGCAGGAAATTCGTGAGGAGGTACGATACGATAGCATGGCCGCTGACAGAATAGTTTAAGAGAGAAAGTTTCAACTAGGCGGGGAGAAGCAACACGGGCCTTCAAACATCTGAAGAGAGTTATGACCAGCATTTTGGAATTAGCACTTCCAGACTTCATTATATCATTTGTCGTGGAAACGGATGAGTCAGGGTATAGATTGGGAGCAAAACTCATGTATCACTAGGAGTCAATTGCTTACTCTAAGAATATAAATTATCTTCAGAGAAAAGAGATGAGAAAATTTAGATCAAAGATTTTGTTTATTAAAAAAGTAATGTATGGATTTTAGGGCTTTTGGATCAAGATTTTGGAGGTTATATTTTTTAATTTCGTCACTCAAAATAAGAAATTATTTCCATAAATTAAGCTTTGATATGGATATTTTAATATCAATGAAGCATTAAAACCTTAGAAAGTTATATAGGTTATGGGGGAATATGTAAGAGATTTGAACAGGGCGAGGTGCTTTAAGCTTGACAAAAGCAATCATCCAAGTTTAGCTGAGTCTAAAATAAAGTAGACGGGAATTGTCCTGGGAGAGAAGAGTATCAGAGGAAAATTATATCTAAAGACCCACCAAAGCACAAGGGGATCCTCCACCAAGCTTCACCAAGCCATTCCAAATATTATTTGGGTATACAAAAGACAACTTTATTCAACAATTGTAAGAATATAAAGTATGGTTTATTTATAAGCCTTTCCAAGCTTATACTAGCCTAGCATAATTTGAAAATTTTAAAAAGCAAATAAACTATTTTTAAGTGGATTGATGACTTTTTCCTAATAGAAAGGGAAAGAAAATAAGTAAAATAATAACATTTAGAAGCTTCAATAAAAAAATAGCCGAGCTAAACAAGGCAAATGAAGTGAGCTTGAAAGCAACCGATCTTTGAAGACCTTCATTTCCTTGCTTGATATATGGGCCCTCCCATCAAAGGATAAAAAATTAAGCTTCTTAAATACTTTTTATTGTTTGGAGGGAAAATAGGTCGAATTGTGCATAATGATGAAGCCAAATATGAATGCAATACTTTAGTATGCGATCTTCACCTTTGTCTTAGTGTTTGTGTTATATCACAAGGATTAATTAATTGGCATGATTATGTGCTTCATGTATTCCTATTGTGTATTATACTGATTTAAGAAAAGAAAATAAGTGTTGATATGTTGTAATAGGGAAAGAAGCTAAATGAAATCGAGTACTAAGTTGATGTATTAGCAATGATGTATTAGCAAAATGATTAAGTTCCGAAATTTATTCTCTCGCTTGACATTTCAAAAAAACACAGAAAAATACTCAATTTTTGGACCAAAGGCTCTCTCATTGTCTTCCAACCAAATATAGTATAAATAATATTGTCTTCTCTCCTGAAACTCTGAACCAAAGGCTCTCTCATTTTTGGACTTTTCTCACCATAATAGGAGCGAATGGAGAAGATTTAATTTTCCATTCCATTTTTCAAAACTCTCAATCAAGAGAAACACAGGAAAAATCAACAGTCGCAACTAATGAAACAGAGAAATTAAGAAAACACCTTTTAATGCACTTCCAATCTTCCAAACTGAAAGGATTATATCCCCAAAAGGAAATGGTCGAGCCTACACCTGCAACACTAACCAGACATTTCTCATCAATGCCATTGTATCTGTCATGTTCGTTTCCCGAAAAGTCAGTAGAATGCACCCTCCTCTCTCCTCGACTAGAAAAGTAGCATCGAGGTAGAAAATGTTGGGCAAGTAACCAGTCAATGGCTGCGGCCTTCTCCATTATCGGCACCTACAATTCAATCAAAATGTGCTCATTCTGAGAAAACTCTTACCACATGCCCTCTCGCGAACTTAAAGTCCCCTTCAACGAGGAATCCAAATAAATGCCACACAATTCTTTTGTTTTTAGGTATCCCACACCTAAATTTTTATATTTACAAAAATAGAGCTCAAATTCTCAATATTGCATTAAAAATAATATAATTATCAATTTTTAAAAATGAAATACACATTTTCATATCTAACTTTAAAAAACTAAAATATTATGTATAAAAATATGTAAGTTGAGGTGTAAGATGTGTAAATACATAAAAATTGTGTGCTACATATGTAAATTTTCCTTTATTTTCTCAAATTCATTTTGAGGGGCGCTTTTATTTGGATACATATACATGCCTCTCAATTCTTATGAATTTACTTATCTAACACCTAAGCGTCAATTTTTACATTCACGTCACTTTACATATGCTATAAGAAAAGCATTTCACTTTTTAAAAGTGAAGAATTTACATGCATAACACTTAACTCCTATGCATTTAAATATCTAACACCTAAGCTTCAATTTTTACATAAATGTTGCCTTATCATACATCAAAAGTTGTATTTCACTTTTTAAGAGTTTAAATAACTGTATTTTTTATGGGATATAATAGATTTGGGTGGTATAAATATAAAAAATAAAATTTGCATGTTAGATATGGAAATACATAGAAATTAGATATATGCATGTTAATGCCCCTTTAAAAATTAAAAAAGTGGTATTTATGATGTGATATGAAGATTTGGGCGGTAAAAATATAAAAAGTAAAATTTAAATGTTACATATGTAATCTCAATCATTTAAAGTGCATCGAAAGCTAAATAGAGCAATTATAGAATAAATATGGAAGAACCTCAAATTAGAAATAAGTTATCACATAACATTTTCATGGAATTTAATCTAATCTTTTGTTATCAACAAATTTCATTAGTTCATTGGTAATAAATTTAGGATAAAACTTTTAATTGGAAAAGAAAAAAGAGAATAATACTTCAATTTTCATTTTTTAAATGTAAAATAAAAATTTAAAGTATATCATATATATACTTAGAAATTAAATCATATTTATCTAAATCTTTCAGAAAATTATCAATTCAACAAAAATCTGATGGTTGAAAATGAAGCAAACGTAATTCGTGTCCATGGTGAAAAAAACTTGAAGTGCTGCCCTGCAACATGAGCATTAGTGAATTGATCAAATTGCTCACCTCGAGGCGGATAATGCCGGAACTGGTGCTCGGAGGATCTTCAAGCAGAGCAGTGATAGCCAAATTGAGTTGCGAAACAGCCGACTCAGAGAAGGCGACGGCGGGTAACGTGCGGGTCTCGTGGATCACAACCGGTTGGTCGACGGAGACGGCACTGCCGCTTCCGTTCGTGGAGAGTGAGCACGGTCGGTACCTCTGCTGCATCATCGCTAATTTTTGTTAACGACATCATCATGACGAAGAGCATGGGGGCACTATCGCTGATTGTTTGAGATGATTAACATCTAAAAATTTTCTTCTGATAATTTTTTTGATTATTTATTTCAATATTTAAAATTTATGTGAGAAACAAAATCAGTGTATCATATAAAATTTATAAATTTATATAAAAATTGCATAAAATTTTTTATTAAAAAGCAAATTTTGAAAGCAGAAGTTTTTATCTTACAGGATCTAAGCCAAATCTTGCTTAAATCAGACAAGCTGGGATACCAATGCGAGATTTTGGACGGACAGGGCGAGCAAACACTTACATGGCGGGAACATAACAGAATGACACGATGACGGCGTGAGATGGTCGCCGGCGACCGAAAGCTGCTGCTGGCGGGGGCTGCGGGCGGCGCGTGCCGTAGCCGACATTGATGAGCTAGTAGCAGCAGAGTTCGTAGGGCCTTGGAGAGGTGGATATGGTAGGAGTATATGGCTGCAAGTAAGGGTCAAGGCGTCTTAGCTGAGGCGGACTGGCAGTCTAAAATCTTAAGATAAATGGAAATTATTTTTCTATCCATCTATCTGTCCAGATAAATTATTTTTTAAGACATCTATCACATCTACTCAGCTCATAGTCTCACCTTCTATGTAATGAATCATCATTACTATTTTAGAATTATGTCTAACTTCAACCTTGATGAAGTTATCCAAGCCAATCATTTATAGTTCATTTATTGATGTTCCCTACCATACTTCAAAACCATGAAAGCACAAACATCAAAGGTCAATGTATCGGGATAGTCGAAATACAGAAACGTCAAACGTCATTTCCTTTGATCAGATCTTTCAGTCGACCAAACAAAAGCACAGTCGAACGAATGCATATAAGGCACCCATTCCGACCTCAACTGATTTCAGAATTTTTCATAAAGATGGTCAAAGGGCACTGTAAAATACATTTTTGATCTTCTTATAAGGTCATTTGTCAAATAAAAGTTGTCTGTTAGATTACCGTGACACACTCTCTACCTGAATGCCCAAGTTCACCCTAATGATCGGAGATTTTCTAATCAAGATTTCATTAAGAGGGCGCACAGATGACCTAAACCGCCCGAATGTATGTCGATCGACCAATAATTTTTCAGTTGACTGAATCACAAGACTAACGAGTCATTAAATGCCCTTTTAAGCAGTTATGAATATGAAATGGTGCTAATGTTAGTAATGAATATAAAAAGGTGTGAGGGTCAGTTATAAATGTGACATTATGTCATAATAACATGTAATGTCCCTATTAAAACAGGGTCAAACATGAAATTTCAATAGATACCCCCAAAACATTTAAGTAGGAGTAAATTCTACAATATCGAACTATTGATTTACTCTCTCAAAATTATTATTGTTATGCTCTTTGTTTCAGCTCTCCATCTCTCTCCAACACTTCTACCTTAGATGTGATCTATAGGGCATATTTAGATTCAACATCCTAAAATATGCAGTGAATGCAAAATATGTCTTCAAGAAGAAGAGAAACATGTCACAAAGAAGAAACTCATATGGGAGATACCACAAACATGAAGCACATGAGGAAATTTGTTCAACAACAAATTCAGGACTTCGAGAACAAATGGTTGGCAAGATGGCAGAATTGACCCGCGCCCCACTTGATGGAAGTGCACAAACACTCCAAGAACAAAACTATCTGACATGAGTCAATTTTAAGTGATTTCACCTATTTTTTATTTGTATTTTAAATGTTATTTTATCTTATTTTTCATGATAATACACTTTAGAAAGATAATTTTGTTATGTTGTGTATAATACATGGCTTAAGCCACTTGGAAAAGAAAAGGAGTTGAAGTTGGACTAAAAAAATGACAAAAAAATCGGATTTGTCAAATCCAACTCTAGTCTTGAACCTGATAGATTCAACCAGCCTAGCTTGTCATTTTCTGCCACAATTCTGAATCTGGTAAATCCAACGAGTCTAGCTTGCCACTTTCACTGGATCTGGCAGATCCAGCCAGCCTAGCTTGCCACTTCCAGCCACAGTTCTGTCAGGCTTTCCAAATTCAACCAGCATGGCTTGCCACATCTAGCCACAGTCTTGGATCTGGCAGATTCACCCAACCTGGATTGCCACATCCTACCAGATACAGTCTTGGATCTAGTTGATCTAGCCTGAGTGTGACCATACCAAAACTGGCATAAACATGCATTTTTTATGCAATACCATACTAGTTTTGGGCGTGACCACACCACTGGTAACCAAAAGTGGATTTTGAGCAATTTAATGCCTGTTTTGGACCTATTAATGGTTTTTTTGAATGATCTCATGCCTTTTTTTGATCTATTGACCAATTTTGAGAGATTTTATGCCTCTTTTGGACATCTAATGCATGGCCTAAGTATAAATTCATGTTCTTTATCATTATGAGAGCACTTTTTTCATAGGGGCATTGTCTCTACAACTTGGAAAGACTTTTGGAGCTTTTGAGAGCTTTCTTCTCGACTTCAGTCGAAAGAGTATGTTTTCTTGATTATACTTTTTCTTATGATTATTTGAAGATTTTTTTTATTTTGTAAGGTGATGTTTAGTGCATTTATATGAGAGAGATTCATGATTACTTTTATTGATTTGAAAGTTCCTCGATGTATTTCAATGAACAATTAGCTCTATCTTGAGTTTTATGTATTTCTTGTTTTGTTTCTCTTTTTTATGCTTGCAATAAAAAATTTTTTGTTATCTTTTTTGATGCATTGTAAATAACATTGTTTTGTATTCCTATGATGTAAGTCTTATGAATTTCTTGTGTTTTTTTTGCTATGTATTTCTTGTTCCATAGGCGTCTTTTTAAAGCAAAACTTTCTGATGTTTTGTTAATCTTCCTATCAACATTTACTTTTTATTGGAGGTGATAAGAAAGTTAAAATTCCTCGTAAACTATGATTTCTACCCTTTGTATAATGAAACCAGTAGTTTAACCACAAAATTCTGGACTGAATAGACATATTATAGTAGGAACTTTAACCTATCTAGGGGATCAAAATAAATCTATGGAATGCTATGGGGATTAAGGGAACTTAACTTCAAGGGTTCCAATCTTATTTTTACCTACACAAAGCCATAAAGAGAACATTTACCCCTGGTTATCAACTATAGCATGGGACTCATAGAAAAACTACAAGAACCCACCTTAACTATGTCACAGGAGTATGAGCCGTGTAAATCTAAAAAAACTCAACACATTTTCCTACTATTTCTGTCTACTTTCTTTTTAAGACTGTTAATTTGTCTCCTGATTTTGATCATTTCAAAGTAAAATTAGAAATTCAGTAAACTATAACTTTGCCAGTTAAAAATATTTTTGCACTATCCACGTGAGATCAATACACGATACTCTTTAACAATATTATTATTTGACATATTTACTTGCGTGATTGACCGACTTAATTCACAGTAAATTTTCAGTCCTTAAGTTTTTAGTGTCGTTACCAGGGATAGTTATCAAAATTTTCTAACCTTAGGAGACTTTTAATTGAAATACTCAAAGTCTAAGTTAGAATATTTTATTATTTTTTATCTTTATTTTATTTTCTTTTTTTGTTGTGTTTATTTATTTATTAAAAAGATGTTTCAACACTTCAAAATGGTAAAACCTTAGGAAAACTAATTTATACCTTTTCAGGAGTACACCAACACAACGGTGGCTTGCTTTCACATGAATTTTGAACATCAAACGACAAACCTTCAGGAAAACTGGTTTATACCTTTTCAGGATTATGCTGGCCCATTTATGGCTAGCAGTCATATAAATTTTGAATACCCTGCCATAGGAACTAGGTTTGATAACCCATATTCCAGCTCCTACAACCCATGTTGGACTAGCAATGACCCAAATGTAGAAAACCAGCAGTGATGGAAAGCTCAAATTAATCCTGTAAACTATCTGAATAATCAGGATAGTGCCTACCTGAAGAAAATGAGAATTTGAACAAAGCCAAACTACGACATTAAGAAACTTGGAAAGTCAAATAGAGCAATTAGGTAAGCCTAGAATTTCAATGGATATCAGGGATAGTGGAGAGCCATAACTTTGAATCTGAAAGTGGTTCCGAGAGAGCAAGTAGAGTTGAAGAATTTTGGTGAGACAATGACTGAGGGAAAATTTGCTCATTTTTCAAAACACCCCATTGCATTGTAAGGGAGAAAGTTGAGCTTATATATATATATATATATATGTCCAATACATTAAAAATGTTAATTATATTTTTTTTTAAATATACAAACATACATACATATGTGTGTCGTGTATCCCAACTTGTTGGTTGACATCCACTGTATAAGACCTCTCCGGTCGGGGGTTTAAATCCTCTGTCACAGTTGGCTTTAAAGAGGTGGTACTCAAATTGTTAAGCACATTAATGGTGATTGGATGCTCGTATGATGTCCTCTTGTGTGTGTGTGTGTGTGTCTCTCTCTCTCTCTCTCTCTCTCTCTCTCTCTCTCTCTCTCTCTCTTATATGCATATATACATATTTGTATACATATATATATATATGCATATACATGTACATACATAAATATCTATATGCATATATACATATATGTACATATACATATATATATATATTTATATATATATGCATGCATGCATGCCTGCATGTATATTAAAAAACAAAAATATGAACGGAGATCAAAAAACAATAAGTAAACAACAATCAACATATACATCTCAGTTATATCCTACCTAAGTTCAACATGAAATAAATATAGCCACAAAAATACATTTTTATCTTCAATTAAGTTAGATTATTTTTCTCCCTGGTCAATGCTGACTCAAAAAAGATATAATTTTTCATTTCAGGCAAAAGGTCTGTACCGCATTTGGCCTCCTGAACGTGGGAAATTTCCCATATCCATTATCCATATGGAGAATAGAAATATGAAGGCACGTATGACCTCCTGACCCTATAGCCCAAGTAGGATTGTATCACCTCGGGCGATATTGGTTAAATCCAGGAACATTTGTCCTATTCGGCAACACCTTCAGTTGGCGACCACGCAAGTCAGATTCATTTAAATTAAGAGCTTCTGGAATAGCCTCCAGTTCCACAAATTCAACGTAAGCAAAACCTTTTGGCTGACCAAATTTGTCTGTCAGGATGGTGACCCGATTAACAGTTCCACATGATTGAAAATGTTGCCGAACCTCCTCAGGAGTTCATGCATAATCAACATTACCAACAAAAACCGATCTGCAATCCACCTCCTCCCTATTTGCTCCAGGTGCTGCAACATTTGCAGGATCTTGCGCGGCTCCCATCTCCTTCTCAACCTTGGCCTGCATTGTTGGTTTTCAAAACCAAATTTTAAATGCCAGCATTAAATGGAGGAATTTTTTTAGTAGTTCACACACCCTCTACATTTTCTGATTTAATTTATAAGCAAATACATCACATTTTTTTGAAAATAATTGATCACATTTTTTTGAAAATAAAACTAACTAACCACTTAACGGTTTTCCTAACCACCAAACCCCAAAATGGTTTTCAAAACTTCCTAATCCACATGAAAAATGTGCAAAAATACATACAATTTCTAGAGACAACTAGATTAACACAACAATCTCCTCCTTAAGCTTGTTGTCCTTCACTGACGATTCACACACCAATTTTTTCTCTCATCTCCAAGAACTTCAATCTTGCAAGTGACTTTGTCAGAATATCAGCACGTTGATCTTCTGTGCAAACATGTTAAATTTCAATCTAGATTCAACACAATTTCTAAATGTAGTGAAATCGGGTATCGATATGTTTGCTCCTCTCATGGTAAACTGAATTCTTGCTTAATGCAATTGCGGACTGATTATCAATCTTCAGAACTACTTTCTTAACTTCAATTTTTAATAAATCTGCCAATAGTCGTCCCAGCCACACTTCTTGACACGCTGCTGCACATGCAGCGATGTACTCTGCTTCACAGGAAGATAACGCAACCACTTTCTGTTTTTGTGAACACCAACTAATAGGACTTGAACTAAGAAAAAATGTTAAACCTGAGGTACTTTTCCTATCATTAGTATCACCAGCTAGATCACTATCTGAATAACCGGTCAGTTCCAAGCTTCCTTTCTTCTTCTCATAAACACAACCAAGGTTTAAAGTTCCTTTCACGTACCGTAATATGTGCTTCACTGCGGCCATGTGCTCCGTTGTGAGCCTTTCCATGTATCTACTCACCATGCCAACAGAGAATGCCAAATCTGGGCGCGTGTGCAGTAGATATCTTAAACTGCCAACAATACTTCGGTACAAAGTTGTTTCTACAGGTGGACTTGTGCTTTCCTTACTCAGTTTTAGACGAGGTTCCATCGGAATTTGCGAAGGGTTGCAATCTTTCATGCCGCATTTGTCTAAAACCTTTCTTGCATAGCCACATTTGTCTAAAATCTTTCTTGCATATGCCGACTGATTAAGTGTAATCCTTTGAGAATTTTGAAATACTTCAATTCCCAAATAGTAGCTTAGTAACCCAAGGTCACTCATGCTAAACAATTTCTTCATCTGTGATTTGAACTTGTCTATGTCTTGAATACACTCTCCAGTGATGATTAAATCATCCACGTAGACTCCAACAATTAAAATCCTTTTACCTTGATTTTTCATGTACATTGCATGCTCTAAAGAACACCTCTCAAAACCGAGTGTCCTCAATGATTTGTCCAGTTTTGAGTTCCAGGCTCTAGGTGCTTGTCGCAAACCGTACAATGCTTTGTGCAGTTTTAACACCTTGTGCTCTTCTCCCTTTATTTCAAATCCCGGCGGTTGAGTGACATACACTTCCTCTTTCAAATCACCGTTGAGGAAGGCTGATTTCACATCCATATGATGAACCTCCCATCCTTCATGTGCCGCAATAGAGAGTAGCAAACGTACTGTCTCTAGCCGAGCAACAGGGGAAAAAATTTCATCAAAGTCTATGCCTTGTTCTTGAACGTACCCCTTTGCCACTAATCTCGCCTTGTGCTTCACAATTCTTCCTTGAGTGTCCTTCTTTAGCTTGTAAACCCATTTTAGACCTATAGGTTTGTGGCCTTCGGGTAATGGGACGAGCTTCCAGGTTTCATTTCTTCAAATGGAAGAAATTTCCTCCTCCATTGCTTTTCTCCACATCGGGTCTGCCTTAGCTTCTTCTAGAGTTGATGGCTCCTCCTCTCCTAGCAAACACAATCCTGAATACTCTAGTTCTATTGGGAAGGTTTCATCGTAAAGGCTTTTAATGTCACGCTTACCCCGTGGTCCTTCTAATGAACTCTCATCAGATGTTGTGGGATGCACTGCTTCTGTCAAGGCCGAACCATCAAGAGCATCAAAAGTTGTATCTGGAGTGTGTGGTGTCAATGAATCAGGATCTGAAATTGATGTTCTGAATCTGATGTTCATCACTGGTGAAGCATGCTGGTATTGGTTATCAGTTTGTTCCCGTGTCGGCTGTGGGAAATCCATACCAGAATTTATGATATCAATACCATAACCGTTGAACGTCTTTTTATCTTCCTGATTTGTCGTATCAGATGCATATGCTATGGTAAAATAATGTGCTGTAAGAGTTTTCCCTGCTGATCCTGTACCTGCTACTGGAGATTTACTCCACTCCCA
>NW_018165521.1:688219-688629 GCF_001263595.1 Phalaenopsis equestris
GGCCAAGACTTATTATGTTGCTCTTCAACATCGGGATGTAGTAGACATTAGTAAGTATTCGATGTTCACCTGCGAAGCCTTCAGAAAAAACCGAACCTCTTCCTTGGATTTCTACAGTCGAGCCATCCCCAAATTTGACCGACCCTCTAATTGTCGTGTCAATTTCAACAAATTTTTTGATACAACCTGTCATGTGATTACTTGCACCAGTATCTAAATACCAAGCCTTCTCTCGGGTGTTTTTAAACTTTGACACCACCTTGTCTTCATGCAATAACACCTGCTCGTTCTGTATTGCGTGGTTGAGAACACAAGTTTCTGTCATCAACAGTGCTGGTTCATCTTCGGTTTGCGTTGCAACAAGGTTTGCTTTTTCTCTTCGGTTTGGTTTGGGACACTCTTTTGCAAAA
>NW_018165521.1:688871-690237 GCF_001263595.1 Phalaenopsis equestris
ACGTCCTCTCCCGTGACGTCCTCCTTTTTTGTTGTTGTTGGAACCTTCATCTTTCTTTGCCTTTGAGATTCTTGCCTCCCACTCGGCCTGGGTAAGGAGTAACTGTTCTCCACTACCCTTTGAGTGCAGTCGCCCTTTAACCCCTTCCTAAAAGGTTGTGAGCCGCTTATCGCCTCAGATACCGGCATCTTTTCAATATCGCCAAATTGTTCGATTGTTCCAATAATTTGGAGAAATCTATCTGGAACTGCACTGAACAATTTTTCAACAACTTCACTGTCGTCGAACTTCGTGCCCAGTGAGCGGATCTCACCCACCAGCGTGGTAAGCTTCATTAGAAAATTCGTTTATTGTCTCTGAATCCTCCATGTGTAACTTGTTTAGTTGTCGTTTCAGAACCTGTACGCGTGCCTTCTTAACGCGATCTTCGCCGACTCGCATCTCCCTGAGTTTGTCCCAAGCCTCCTTTGCCGTCTTTTTCTCCGCGATTACCATCATCACGTCATCCGGCAAGGCTTGAGAAATGGCTACCATGACACCTTGATCTTTTTCATCGTCTTTTTCTTCCCCTTCAATCACCGACCATACTCCCAGTGAAATCTTCATCTTGACAGCCCATATGCTGTAGTTCGTTTCACTTAACGTTGGAAATTGGATCGGGATTGAGGCTCCTCTTGTCGTCGGTTTGATGATAGCAAGTGACTTAGATGGATCTCCATCATTTCCGGCCATTTCTTTGACACCTTCGCTCTGATACCAAATGTTGGTTTTCAAAACGAGTGGCGGCAGCTTCTTCCTCCATATCATTCAGACGCTTCTTCGTTTCGCCGAGCTCTTTGAAGTCGTCGGCATCGACCGTTGCTATCTCAATGTCGGCGTTCAGTGTCTCCATGTCGACCTCCATCTCCGCCACGTAAGGGATCTCTGCACCATACACCTCGTGCTCGTCTTCGTCCATCGCCTGTTCTATCCTCTCTCTCCTCTCTCTCTTTCTCTCTCTCTCTCTCTCAATATTCAAATATTTATATCAACAAACATTTACACATACACATACACATATATTCATAAATACATACAAACATATATTTATATATACATATACATATATACATTTTAAAAATAACTTTTACATAAATACACATTTGACATTTCTATATATGAATATGTGTGTGCGTGTGACGCTCGTCGTGACTCTTTGGTTGACATTTGTGATGTCAGTTCTAAGTCCTTTGGGGTCACGAGTTCGAGCACGCCTGAGTGCATCTGCTTTGCAACTAGGGATCGAGTGTTTAAGCACATGAGGGTGGACGAGGGTGTGTATCATCATCTTCGGCCATTCTTTTTAAAAAAGAATATATATATATAT
>NW_018165521.1:690395-701608 GCF_001263595.1 Phalaenopsis equestris
TATATATATATATATATATAAAAGTTAATTAGATTATTTATAATTTAATTAAGTTATTTATAGTTAATTAAAATTTAATTGATTAAGGTTAGTAAAAAATTAATTAATATTTTAATTGATTAAGTAAATTAATCATTTAATTAATTATTAATTAAGTAACTAAGGTATTAATTTTCTTTTAATTGAGGTTTTTATTAGTTAAGTTAAAGTGTTAATTGGTTAATTTATATTTTAACTATTTGGTTAACTTATTAAATAATTCATATAACTTATTAATTAATTTTTTAATGAATCATTTAAATGGTTGATGGATTAATTAAATTATTAATGTAGTTAATTAATGAACTAATTAATTCATTTTATGGGTTAACTAGTTTTATTAACTAATTATTTGTTTAATTATTTCATTGAGTTGTTAATAATCTTAATTAATTAAACTATTTGTTATTAAACCTCGATTAAGGGCTAAGCAAATGATTATACTTTTCTTAAAGGATTTAAAAGAAAAATAAGCATAATTTAATCCATATAAGTTTTGGCCAAGGAAAGTCTAAACCTATAAGCTTTCTGATCTATTGAATTTAGAAAGGAAACGTGTTAATTTAATTGAATTAACATTATATATATTATATATCGCTTATATAATTAAAACTTTACTAACCATTCATATAATATTCAATATTTGACATGTGATAAACAATATAAAGTAAATATATTAGGGAAGACATACATAAGTTCGCGGTTTACACATAACATGCTTTTACATGGTTTAATTTCATGTGAAAACAATATATTTACATTACTATGCATGGATATAAATAAACTCTTTGAAATTGTCATAAATTATTTTGATTTTAATATAAACACATGCAATTTAGCATAGTACATTATATGGGTGTGTGTGTGTTTGATATATATATATATATATATATAAATTGCAATATCGAACACCATGTTAAATAATACCATCTGGCAGTGAGTTTAAATGGAGCTAAATCTTTAGCATGAACATCATCTTGTTAACTATTATGGTTTCAATATATGATGAGAGATGTAACTCCTTCCCTTGCACCATCAAAGGTTTTCTGAGGTTCTTGATGGCTTCATCTAACTCTTCCGCCACTTTGCTTGTTTCATGCTAATTTTTGGTGATTTCAACTTTGGTTACTATTCACTTCAATTAAGTTACTATTTCATTGTCCTTATAATAGCGGATGGGTCTTTGGCTGTCAGTTGTGGTTTAAATGGACAACCCATGCTTCATAAATAGATTGAGTAGATTTAATTTGATTTCAAATAGAAACAATAAAATTTGGGTGTTGTGGAAGAATCCTACTGCTATTGAATGCTTATGCTCCACTAAACAGTTTGTTCTTTTGAGAGTATCAATCAATGAATTCAAATTTATTCTCACATTTGTGTATGGTAAGTGTTACAAGGTGGCTAAGAGGTCACTTTGGGAGGATTTAATCTACTTGGGCTTTTCTATTTATAAACCATTGTTGGTTGGGAGAGACCTCGATACCATTGCTTCAGCCTTGGAAAGGAGAGAGGGTTGCACCCCTAACCAAATTGTTATGTCTTCCTTTGCTGAAGCCCTACATGATGCTGGCTTACTTGATTTGGGATACTTTGGATCTATTTTTACTTGGAGAAGAGGGAATATGCTACAAAGGCTTGATAGATTCTTGGAAAATTCTTATTGGATTGATTCTCAAATTCACTTTAATATATCCCATCTTATTAGAATCACTTCTGATCTCTCCCCTCCTACATGAAACTCATAAAAACAATCAAGTCGTCCCCTACTCCTTTCATATTCTTAAATGTGTGGTCTTCTCATCATGGTTTTCAAGAATATGTGAGAACTCACTGGAACTACTCCTTTCATATTCTTAAATGTATGGTCATCTCATCATGGTTTTCAAGAATATGAGAGAACTCACCAGAACTAATAAACATGTGTCAATCCATGGTGTAATTTGTGGATGCTACATAAGAATTAAGCTAGGCCCCTCAAAAATGGAACTGAGAGGTTTTTGGAAATGTACATGTTAAGGTTCAACAAGCTGAATCATTGGTGGATCAATTGAAAACTAACTATGTCGTGGGGGACATTCCATTTACTGAGTTTTATTCTGTTGAAGCTTAACTTCATGATGTTAATTAGAAGGAAGAATAATTTTTGAGAAAGAAGGTTGTGGGTCACTTATTTGTTGATGGGGATAAGAAAACAAAATACTTTCATGCATTCATCAAGAGAAGGAGAAAAAAGGATTCTAAAACCAAAATTTGATCTTTTGAAGGCTTATCAACAACTCTTTTGTGCCCATCTTGATCTTCATGATAAATTTTCTTCTTTAGAATATCATCTATTTACTGATACAATGGTCGAGCAACCTTTCCATTCTCCTCCCACTAAGGAGTGAATTAAAACTTCTATTTTTACTATTAATTACTCAAAATCTAAAGGACCCGATGGATTCAATGGATACTTCTTTACTACTTGTTGGACTACTGTTAAGCATGATATTTTTGTTGCCATCAAAGCTTTTTTTAATGGTCAAGTTATCCATAGATTCCTTAAAACCTCATCTATCACACTCAAGCACAAGCTTTAATCTTCTCTTAGGTGGAAAAATTTCAAACCCATGTGTCTATCTACTACAGTATCAAAAGTTATTAGCAAGCTATTTGTGGCTAGCTACAACCACATTTGTGTTCTTCGATTAGCCCCTTCCAAGTTGCTTTTGTTAAAGGTAGGCTAATCTCTAATAATATACTTATTACATAAGAAATGATGCTAGAATTGGATAAACCTTGTATGGGAGGAAATATGATCATCAAGATGGATATCAAAAAAGCATATGATACAATCTCATGGGATTTCATACTAATTGTAATGTCTGCTAGAGATTTTGCTCAACAGTTCTGCCATCTCATTAAGCTCATACTAGACAACAACTACAATTCTATTATTATTAAGGGGGGTATCATGGGTTCTTCAATGATTCTAAACAATTAGCATGACCCTCTATCCCCTTATCTTTTTATAATAGCTTTTGATTATCTCCTAAAAGGTTTGTAGGAACTATTCTCTTCTAATCATCATTTGACATATGGTAGCAAAGGGTCTCCTCTCATATCACACCAAAGTTATGTTGATGACTTATCATATTTTCAACTACTTCTAAACAATTTGTTAGGATATTATTCTCCTTTATTATCCACTTTGAGCAGGTATTTGGGATGGAGTTTAACAAAAACAAATGCTCATTATACACTAGTAATAATGTTTCAACTGCTAGTCAATAATTGATTACTGACATTTCTGGGTTTCAAAGAGACGCACTTCCAATCTCTTACCTAGGGGTGTAGATCAGCAAGGGGAAAAAAAGTGTCATCTATTTGATGGGCTGATTGACAAGGTCTCTATGTGATGAGCCTCTTAGGAAAATAGCTTCTTGTCTCATGATGCTAGGCTTACATTGCTTAAAAGTACACTAACTGTCATTCCTCTATATGCCTTGTAGATTTTCAAGATGCCTATTTCAGTTACGAAGAGACTTGAAAGAATGTTTAATAAATTTTTTTAGTGCATTCTCATCCCAGATTCATAGGATCAGGTGGAACAAATATGTAAGCCATTAGATGAAGGGGGACTGGGGCTCAGAACCTTTTAGTAAATTATGTAGATTAATGCAATTAAAATTTGGATTAGATTTAAAGAAAGTTACTCTTTTTAGGCTGATTATATGTGGTAGAAATACCGTGTTGGCACACACCCTTGCAATTATCAAATTCAGCTAAGTGATTCAGTTAATTAGAAGATGATTAGGGTGAGGATATTGTTGAACAAATGATATGTTGGGAATTGGGTATAGGAGATCTAAGTTTCTGTTATGATGATTAGACCTCATGACCATTTTCTCTTTCCTATGATGGTAAATTGGATAATTCCCTAACTGTTAGAGATTATTTGGACTAAAATGGTTGGAATATGATAGTGCTATCTTAATTGGCCTCCTCTCTAGATGTTGTGGCTGTCTCCAAGATTCATGCAACAAATCTGATAAAGATAAACTGATTTTTAAAGGTTCTTCGACTTTATCCACTACAAAGTCTATTGCTGAATTTATCCATGTTAAGGTTGTTCTTGCACTGAATCTTAAATGAATATGGAACTCACTGCTCAAGCCTTTCATATATTTTTTTTCTTGGAGAGTTATACACTCCTGTATACCAACTAAAGATATCCTGAAGCTTAGAGGATTGGGAGGCCCTTCTACATGTTGTTTGCGCCAAGGAGGAGGTAGAATTTATTTCTCAACTGTTATGTAAAGTAGATGTGGGTGTGTGGCAATTCTTATATAACTATATAAGGAATGTACTCCCTTTTAATAATTGGCCCTCTATTCAAACTTGGTGGCTAAACTGGGCAAAAGTCTTTAATCCCATATTTAGAACTCTCCCTATTATAATTTCTTGGTTTATTTGGATGGCTAGGAACAATGTTAATTATGGGAAGCCTTTTAAAGATGACAACATTCATATGATTATTGCCTATGTTCTTAGTTACATAATGAAAATACTCAACTATGTTATTGTCAAGGATAAATTCAGACATGAATTGCTACCTCTTTGGCTCTCTTTTAGCATGGCCTCATCCTCTCTTGCTAGGCAACCAATCCTAGTTTTTTGAGAAAGACCTCATGAATGGATAAAGGTTAGCATTGATGACAGTTTTTTCTCCCAACAGAGCTGTTGTTGGTGGTGTTGTTAGAGATCCTTTGAGGAAGCCTCTTGTATTGTTTGGGTCTCCTGTCCATTCAGACTCTTCTCTTGTTGTTGAAGCCATGACTATCCTAATTGTTGTTAAGCTGACTGCTCTGTTCAGGTGGAATCAAATCATCCTTGAAATGGATTCACTAGCTTATTGGCATGCATGCAAGGACTTTTCTAAAGCTACATGGCAATTCCTTCATATCCCGAGGCAAGCTTCTGGGATATATTATTCTTTTAATGCCCAGTGGTCCTTCATCTTGAGGGAGGGCTGCCAGCCTGCTAACTAGCTTGCCAAATATGCTTGTAACTCTTAACTTGTTTTTTGCAAGTCTCTCTTCCTTTGCCTTTATTTTTTTGTTACATGAATATCTCCCTCCTCTTCCTTATATGAGATCCGCCCAACTATGTAATTCTTCATTTTGGTTTCTATAATAGACTTTCTAGTTTGGAAAGTTGGTTGACAGCTTTGGCGTGAGCCCCCTCGGTCCCAATTTCTATTTCATCTGGCTCAAATTAGCACATATATGATATATGGTGGACAGGCACATGTTGTCCTCCATCTTATATATATATGTATATATATATATATATATAGATTTTTTTTCTCCCTTCTTTTTGTGTTGAGGATGTAAGTGGATGGGTCGATCAATTTGCAAGAAATTAACAAAAAATTCTTATGAAAGCATTTAATTAACATGTTCTTCCATAAATATAATAAAATCCCTAAAGAAATTTGAAAAGAATAAACATGCATTTTCAATTTTGGCCAATTCGACATGATAACATGTTAACAATTTAAATTAACGCCATATGAATGTCACATGTTACATTTAGGATAGAAGCATTATGATCTTATAGAAGAATATTTCGGCTTTGTTTAAATTAAAGAGAAAATGTGCTAAATTTTTACTAAAACATCACTAGAACAAATGAAAAGGCAATAGAAGTGAAAGGCCAATAAACCATGCAAAATATTTTTGATTTTAACGAAATCCTAGTGAAAACATGCTGAATTTTACATGAAAACATGTAAAACTGTGTATTAAATGGTTTAAGATGAGATTATAAAGAAGGCCCAGAAGGATTTCAAGAAAAACCAATAGAATTGTCAGAACTTGCATTTGAAATTGAAGAGAAAATGGTACCGATTTAAATTAAATAGGGTTTTGATCACAAAAATTGCTTTGGTGGCATTTGATGATGAATAATGAATTATTTAATTGTATCAAAGATATTATTGTAAATAAACTTACAAATGAGGGGTTTTCTATAAAATTATTAAGATTGTTCACAAAAATTTGAATTAAACAACATTTTTAATAGAATGAAATAAGAAATCCAATGGTTCAAATAGTTTGAAAAACGGTGTTTTGTATCAAAAGTTATGGTCATTTGAAATTCATGGGCGGTCAAAAAGGTGGATATAATGGTTGGGGAGTTACTTTTTGACCAAAATTTGACTTTAGTCAAATTGATAGAGTCAAATGCAATATGTTCTAAGGTCCAATAGATTTTGACTAATTCGAGATCTATAAAAAGATATGACAGGTCAAAGTGGGCCACACCTTAGGAGAGAGAAAAGGTCAATTTTGTCCAAAAATTTTAATTGAACTAAATTATTCAAAAAAGTGTATTTTAGAGTTTAGAGCAAATTTAATTGAAAATTGGAGTCAATTTGAAATGTTTTTGATAGAGTTATGGTCAAATTATCGCTTTATCTCCACTAATTATCATTTTCTCTCTCCTCATTATCGTTGGCTAAAAAAAGTGTCCAAATGAGGTCCAAATTGAGCACCAAATGACTCATTTGAAATCATTCAAAGAGATTGGCACAATGGTGAAATTTATTTTTAAAAAAAATGATGTTTTGATTAATTTTTATGAAATACAATTTTCATGCATGAAAAGCTTGGTAGAGAACTCTTACGTAAAAATTGTTTCAACTGATCATTAGATTGGTTTGCATAGTTATTAGTTATAATAAATTTTATGCAACTTTTAAAATGAGCTTTTAAGCCTTACAATCATCTTTAGAGAGAAATCAATAATTTTAGGGTTTAATAGGATTGAGCTCAAGTGCAATCCAACCTGGCTTCAGGCAAAGAAAAAGGGTTTGAACAAAAATGAGGTCAATAAAACTGATAGAAAATCTTAGGTAAAGGCACTACTCTTTCCAATCTTAATTATATTCAAGTAAATTAAAATTTTAAAAGTCATTTTTTTCTATTTAGGAGTTTCAATTACAAGAGAACTTTCCTATAGATTCTATGACATAAAATCAAAGTGAAGAAAAAGGTTTAACTAATGTAAGTTATCAATTGAAAACATCTATGGTTTTATGCCTTTGTCAATTATTTTACTTTTTTTTAACTCAGAGCTGCTAGCTTATCTAGTTTCATTTTGTAGTTCTATTTTCCAAATAACCTTTTTTCTTCAACAATTAAAGAAGAGGTATTGGAAAGGGAGAAAATACCATGAAATTAGAAAAATAATATAAAAAGCATATGAAGAATTTATATAAAATAATCTTTGTATCAAGATTGTATTCCCAAAATGAATCAATTCAAAATACTTTAAAAACATATCCATGAAGAAAACTCTACATAAATAACCCACATTATAACTAGAGAATCAAAATTTATATTTTTATTCTGGGGTCAAGATTAAGTCTCAAAAGAACTTCTCCTTTTATTTGATTATATATTCAGGGATAAGTGGATAACTAATAATACTCTCAATTATAGGAATCTTGATTACATTTTGTGATAAATGATGAATAGGAATATCAAGAATTAATATTGTCATCTCAAGTAGGATTATCTTGATACTTCAAAGCCATACTGGTACATAAGGTAGAGGGTGAATCACTATGTCCCATAAGGGTGATGACCTTTCAGCAAACAAGACCTATGAAGTGATATAAATTATGTATCAAAGGAATGAAATGGGGACAAATAGGGTATATCAATAAATTAATAAGAAATTCCTAAGCATGTAGAGATAGTTGAGTCATTATTTCATGGAATCATCATCCCAAGCTATTAAGACTCTAAGTCTACCTAATTGTAGAGGTAGTTGACCCATGCTGACTGGTGATCCAGTTTCAACACTGTGTGTTGCTTCGTCCAAGAAATCTGACTAACCTTAAATTTAAGAGAAAGATATGTTTAATTCCCTATGACCTTATTTTGATGGAATTCATAGAAATGGTACTTGTATCCATCTAGAAAGTGGTAAGGAGACCTCTATAATGAAAGTGAAAAAAATGTTCTATCTTTAAAATTGAACCACCCCACTAAGGACTTACACGCCATCTAGGTTTGGGGAGCCTCTAACATCCTAATCGTTTTAGATGATCTCTTAACCATGTAAAATCATTCTTGGCTAGTCAATTTTGAAGGGTACTCCTCCCTATTGGACAAGGCTACCTACAATAGGATAGCCCCTAATATTTTAGTGTGTTGGTCTCACACCTAGTAAACAAGCAAAAATGTAGCATACAAAATGGTTGGATAGGATCAAACCATAGACCAACAACCATACATATGAAAACCTTAACTCCTCCCTATCTTATTCAATTCAAGCATATGAAGAAAGGTGTCCTAATTACATACATCTATATGTGTAAAATAAGTTTGGTTGAGGCTAGGGTGTGATTTCATACAAGGTGGAAAAATACAAGGTGGCTTAGTATGATATAATTGTTCAAGCTAGGTGTGAGTAATCATAATTGGCATGGATAATGATTTGAATGATATGCATGCTCAAATTAAAACGAGCATTCATAACAAGCACAATATAATATGCTAGGTGTGAGCACAATACTAGATATAAGTACCCAGATCAAGTGACATGCAAAAATACATGTGATTTTCTTGTTAATCATGATTGCATGAGGTGAAGCGATCATATGTGAAAGCAAACAAAGGTAATGAAGAACAAAATCACTCTAGGTGGTATGATTGTGTCGATATAACATGATATGTCTATGACAATGCTATTTGATGTCATAAATGTTGAGTGATATGACTCATGCTAAGTGGAGTCACACACTAGGTAAACTACTCATAATGACACGGGCTTTATATGCTAACCTTCATATTAAGTGATATATGGATATCCAACATGAGTGTATGGAGAGATGTACTCATGTGGAGACATCAAATATGTGGTGCATAAGGTGGTGTACATAAGATATGCAATGTTATGTAAATAACATATAAATACACAAGGTGTTCACATGATTTAAAGAGACCAGACTTGATCATATAATGACATATGCTCATGTCAGGACATCAAATTTGCATGTGCGAATGCAATAAACTACATAAACAAATGATGAAATGTACTTTTGTAAGGAATAGTAAATATGTAAATACAAAAATGCACACAAATTGTTGCGCATAAGTGCTATGTGAATATCTGACTTGAGCATATGGTGACATATGGCCATGTGATGATGTTAAAATTGTAAATGCAATTGCACTATCAAATATAATCATATGAGGGCATATGTTTATGTAAAAGCATGAAAGGCATCAATGCAAGTGCAAAAAGTGTTTTGCAAAATAACATACAAAGATATGTAAATTTAAGTGCATGATGTGTAGTGCACATGATTTAAAGATATCTGACTTGAGCATGTGGTGACATATGCTCATGTCACAACATCAAATGTGCAAGTGTAAATTCAATATCTAAAATAAATACATGAAGACATGTGCTTATGTAAGGAACACTACATATGTAAATGCAAAAATGCACAAAATGTTGTGCATAAGTAATATGTAAATATCTAACTTTAACATATGGTGGCATATGCCCATGTGAGGATATTCAACATACAAATGCAATTGCAATATCCAATATAAGTATAGTGGAACCTATGCTTATGTAAAAATATGAAAGGTGTCAATGCAAGTGCACTAAGTATTGTGCAAAATGACATGTAATTTGATGTTGCATTGAAAGCAATCATATACAAAGAAAAGCATTTTTCACACATACACCATGCAAAATCACAAGCTAATTATAAAATGCATTTTTCATATCTGCACCATGCCAAATCATAAATAGAGTACGAAAATACATTTTTTATTCAATGGTTCATTATCATGCATGCTTATCAAAATGCACAAATGTCAATTCTACAGTGAATACCTAGATATACTTGATAGCAATTCATCCCACCATGGTGAGCTTTCATGGGTTTAGGTTTTAATGATTGTGAGGTGTACCGACACATTATTATGCAAGATAATAATGAGCCTAACATGATTTGTGTGATTTATGCATGAGGGGTTTCATGAAGAAGAGTCTCAAGATCAAAAGAATGGAAAATCAAAAGTTATTTTTCATTCTCTAGGCTCAAAAGTGCCATCATATTATTAAAATGATGGAGCTATCACAACAAATGCAAGATTACTACTATCGTGAATAAAATAGGTCAAGGGGAAGTGATTTTGGAATATCACTCATGAATTTTCGAGAAAAAAGAGAAAAGCTTCATATCCTATGATTTTCTCTAACATCAACTTAACCTATAAACCTAACATTATCATAGAGAGAACTATTTAAGAAAATAAATAAATAAGAATAAGAGAATATCACCACCATGACATTTGTCATAGTGTACTATTTGCTTATTCAATCTCCTCCTCATGCAAGGATGTAAACATTCCTCCAAGAAAACTCCAAGAACTCCTTCTTGCTCTCACCATAAGAAAATATGAAGTGGAAGAAGAAGAAGATGATGAGGAAAAGAGGAAAGAGGTGAGGAAGAAAAAGAAGATGATTACGAAGAAGAGGAAGAAGATGATGAAAATGGGTTTTCTCCTCTTCTTTTCACTTCAAAGCTCTCTAGGTCTTCTCTCCACACACTTCCAATAATGAGCCCTCTTCTCAACTCTCATGCGATTCAATATCGGCTAAAAATGAAAATGGAATGGAGAAAAAAAATGCTTTTCCTAGTGCATCCCTCTTTTGAAAATGATATTATTTGAAGTGACCATATAGAATAGGGTTGAAACTATATGGTGTGCATGCAATTGTTCTTTTCTTAGGTTGTGGGGGGGGGGGGGGGGGGGGGCAGCTTTTATAGAACCATCCCCCATCTTTTCATATCCAAATAATGGACTTGTGTGGCTTGACTTGGCCAATAGGACCACCAAAATCAAAATTCGGCAATAGGTTAGCACCTAGGTGCCTAGAACTAGCACCTAGGCACAAACTACGCTTGTTTCAGGTGTCTGGAGACTATTCCTTGGTATTGGAGGATCAAAAAATGGTTTTTGGGTGCTAATCCAGCTAGGTTGGTCTAGGTGTGAGGCACTAGGCCAAATTCTAATTTTGGCAAAAAATGTCCTTGGATTGGCCTTTTGAATGTTATGAATTATAGGAGGCTTGTCGGCACTATTTTTGGTGTGGGG
>NW_018165521.1:701708-715864 GCF_001263595.1 Phalaenopsis equestris
AGACCTCAACCAAAAGTGAGGTCAACAAGGCTATCTATGAATGAAATATATTCTCAAACCATTAAAATGGACGTCTGACATGTTCAATATAAAAAAATTGATGCTAATGGGTACACCAGTCTATAGTGCAACTGCACAAGTTCGAACCTTAGTTTCATTCCATAAATAATGTAAAAGATTTTTAATGGATGTCTTGAGTTATGAAAAACTATGTATGAATGCAATATGGTCCCATAACATTCAAATGAACATCATGCATGTGCAATGTCAAAAATTGATGCCAACTTCTATAACAACAAAAAAAAATCATTTTTAAATTCTTAAGTTTTATGCCTATGCTCATAAGCTTTTTAAAAATGGAATAATTGCGTCCCCTTATTTATTGAATTTATTCAAGGATGATATGTCTATAACCTAAATCAAAATTCAAAGTCTCCATGTGCAAGAGAAGACTCCGTTAATATCACAAACTCACATGATATTTTTAATAAACACATGGCCACTAAATTTTGCTAAATTAGTTTGATGATTCCAAAACAACTTTAATTTCTTATTCAGTAGTCCCTAAATAGTAATATTAATTCAAAGCCCTAATTTTAATGAACTAGATAACCACATGAAGTAATAAGCTAAGCCTAATATGGAATTACAGAATAGCAAAATAAATGTATTCACTCCACAATCCAAAAAAAAAAAAATTTTTAAAAAATGTTTAAAAAGTGGATATAAGGAAAAAGAATAAGAAAAAATGATAAAGACTAACATGTGCATCAATCTCACAACCTTTACATTGATATCCTCCCCACATGTTCCACCAATAGAAAGAACAATGCCTTTAAACTCTTAAACAACAAGTTTATCATCACAAGCACTCACTTATACTAATGACTACTTTCTAAACTCTCTCACAATATTTTCAGTCCCCCTTAAATAGATCACATACATGTAACCACTCCTCCCTTCAAAATTTTCACTTGCGGCCTTCAATTACTTTTCTGACACAATCATCACGATGGGACATTTGAGTTATAGTGTTGTGGCACTGGCTCAATGCCAAGGTGCTCAATTTTAATTTTATGGTGGGGGGTGGGGGAGGAAGCATTGCAGCTTTGGGTTCCTGGCATCATGGCTTCATCTTCTCTATTTTTTAGTATAATCATCAATAATGGTGCAACACTAGACATCATGACACTATGACACTAGATATATCTTATCCTCCTAGCTTGACATTGTTAGCAAAGGCACCGTGGTACTTACATTGGGCTTTGTAATGCTAGAATCGGAGCTTGGAAGTTGGTCACCCAGTGCTTAGGCATTGACCTCTTGGAAAAAAATCTCTTGAGACTCTAACTTAGCCCCACAATGCTAATGACTAAAACCACGACTCTTCAGTATATTTCAACAAATTATTCTATTTTTAAGGGCAAACCTGCACATAAAATACCTAATTAATTATAAATTATAAAAAATAATAAAATAAAAAATACCAAATTTGGTCATTTTTTACTGAGTTTTTATCACTCATCAACCTCATAACATAAAAGCATAAATGAGTTGGTTGGCAGCACTCTTTAGGTGGTGTCATAATCTAAGTGGAGTTAATCTGAATTTTACATATCATTGAGAGTAAGTTCATAAGCTTCACTTTTGTCTCTTAAACTAGGTTCTAATTTCTTACCAATATTAGTAAAGTTCACAATAATTTAAGCTCCAAGGGAGTCTTATTAATTTTTTTACTTTAGGATAAATTATTTCTTGGGCATTTCCATGACCTCTTATCTGTGGATTATAAGCTTTAATTTCCTAACTAAATGAAAAACATAAATAAAAATTATTTCAATTTCTAAAACTTAATAGAATGTCTGAAACACCATTGAGCTTTTTAGTATCTTGTGCTTCTTACTCTTTCTCTATTGGCTTTTGATAAGAATTTTTGTACTTTGAGTAAATCCTAATTTGAATCTCTAAATAATAATCTCAAAATCAGACTAAGTGATTTGTAGAAATAATTAAAACACAATTTTAATAAAGAGTTTTCCGGGAGATAGCTGCTTATATGATGCAATTAAGTCTAAGGGCTTACCCCCTTTAAGGAAAATGTCCAAATATTAAAATAAATCATGTACTGCCCTAATAGGGTATCAGAAAAGTTCTAGAAATGTATAGCCTAGGCCTTGAAGCCATCATTTCATAAGACACTATTCATGACATCTATCTAATTACAAAATAAGAAATTTTAAAACTTGTACATAGCCCACACATTTCATTTCCAATGGAATGTAACTCCCCTCCATGCTTGGTATATTGTCTTATGAATCATATAGAGCATATGGAGTTAAATTATAGCATGTAAAATTGTCAACATGTATACCAGGGATTTGTTGGGTAATTTAAAATATATCTATTGAAGTAGATTACATAAAAATAATATATAAATAAAATTTAGACAAAAAAGAAAAAAAGGCAATGAAGTTTATCATTTAGCAAAAAAAGGCTGTGAGACTTGGCATAGAAAAAATAATGAGAGGTATCACCCACATTGTTGAATTAGAGAAATATATTTAAAGACATTTAAAAATAGGAAATAAAATATGTCCAATAATATAAACATTCATTTCAAGTGTTATACACCACATAGATAAATTCTTAAATTATGTACATGGTTCTACGTTATACGTGCTAAGAAATTATTACTCAATATAAAATTTAAATCTTTTATGAATTATATTATTTATCATTGAATGCACGTAGGTGTGCAATCGATTAGGACAACCTAACACATTAGCATCTTGACAAGTAAGTCTTTTTTAATATCTATTAATCCAGTTCATTTGTGCGGCATGATGGAATCTGTTTATAGATGTCATGAGAAGATTTCTTATAAAGCACCATTGTATTGTTTAGCATGTTTTCTTGTGAAATTATATTTTTTATGCTAATCATTTTGGGCTTTGTTCAGTGCCTACACGTCTTACGAGCACCTTAGCAATATACAAGCAAAAATGTAGCCGAAAAGTGAGTTTGACTAGATCTTCAGCATGGAAAGGTTACTCTAATTTAATGGTAATTTTTGCTTATTTGGTAACAAATTTAAAACCTTTTTTTAAAAAAATTTAGTAGTTATAATGAGCTATTTTCCAAAATTTTATATGATTTTTAAGGAGTCTATTTTTCTTAGAATTCTATGAAAGTTTTAAAATGTAAAAGGGGGCAAAAGTGAATGAAACATAGCGAAAGCCTCCAACACTTTGTTTTACTTTACTGCTAACTTTTTTTTTTACAACATGTTTAGGGTTAATGTACTTTATTATTTTCTTCAATTATGACCTAAATCATGTTCTTAGGGATTAGACATAACTTAATGCTTTAGTAGATTTTTTAATACATTTTTAAATTTATACTTTAATTATTTATAACATGATTTGTTTATCACCTATCAATTGTTTGGACACTAATTGATACTTCAAGGAGTCCGTGTGTAATTAAGGGATGGAAAATAAACTCATTTTGGATAAAGTACCATAGTGGAAAGACTTTATGTTAAGGATATCTATGATGAAGCCATGCAATCCTTTTTATGATCCATAAACATTAACCATTTTTTATTAAATATTTTATAGAGAGGATATGAGAATGTGTGATCGATGATCTTTTACAAAAAGTAAAGACACCAACTTGATCAAACATTGATAATATTTTTATAACCCCTCATTAAAAGAACCCAAAAAATACATTTGGATGAAATATAATTCCTAGACCTTAGCCCAATTGATTTTAATTGCTATAATCAAGTCTATATTAGCAATTAGTTTTTTCATTATTTTTGGTTTATTTGAAATTTAATTTTAATTTATAATTTAAATAGCATCTTGTGTTCAATCATTTAGATAAGAACAAATCAACCCAATTTTAGTACTTTCTTTTTTAAACTCTTTAGGGCAATGTGTACTCTTATGTGTGTTCAATCCAAAAATAAACTCCGTAAGGATTCATTTCATTATAGTAATAATATTTATGAAATTTTATGGGCTAACAAATATATTTATTTTGAATATAATATAAGTATTTTAAATATCTATGTTTCAGAGAGTATAATAGAAGATCAATAGAGTAAAGACTTGAATTTTGATCTTATTTTTTATATATTATCCTCACTTTTCTTGTATTTATCACATTTTCAAAACCATCTAGAAAATTTATATCATTTCATTATTACTTGCATGTATGTACTTTTCCTCTTTGTGGGAATTATGCTTAGCTTTCTATAAGAACATTAACAATTAAAATTGATTAAATTTTATTTTTTAAATCATCCATTATATGTCATGAATATAATGTTGTGGTGAATTTGGCTTCATACCATCAATTAACATGCCTTGAACTTCATTGATTGACCATAATTGACTCACACATTTTGCATGGTCGGGACTTATTAGTGTCCATGATCTCTTGTGAATAAAGTGCGATATATTATTAATTTAATGTTTATAAATATAATATGGTGTGTAATTTATATGTTTTTCTAGGTTTTACAATATGTTATAGTTTTGAGATATAGTAGAAACCATGATGATGATGAAATTATGTGATAGATCAACATAAAGATTTATCGACTTAGTGATCGTGCGGGAATTTGTGTAACTTAATAATAATGATGCAATGTAACCCAAACTATAACGTAATTTTAATGAAAATAATTTATTTTTAAAAACCTCTTTTAAAATCCCAATTCTCGTTTACCTATAACGCAAGTATACGTATCGTTCAAGTAATATAGGGCTCTGATGGAGTCCTAGATATCGATCTCATAGGGAAATTGGAAATATATATAAGCTAGCTAATTATGTTAAGAGTAGAGGGAAGGTGAGAGATTTCTTCTTCATTACATTTCTAAGAGAGAATTGGGAGAGATTGTAAAGAGGGAAAGGCTTGGAGAGAACTTCTAAAGGTTTGCTTGGGAAGGATTGTGAGTTAAGTTATACTTTTCATTTCTTTTGTTTGTAAACTTTTTTTTATATATGAAATCTGTGTTTTATCATATCCTTTGAATTCTGAGTAGTCTTCTTTATCCTTCTCCCTACTTTAAAGAAATGATTTTGTGAAGAATTGATTTTGTTTTCTACGAGTTTAAATGTCAATAATTTGTGATTATTTGAACTTCGTTTTTCATTTACTTTTCGATATGACCAATTGAATTGTTAAAATGTGTTCAGAAGCTTATGTTCCGAAAGAGCTATGATTTCTACTACATGGGGAGAATCACATTTGATTTCATGGGAGAGTATGTCATCTATGGAATTGAGTGCAAATAAATAGAGAAATATACTTTTTTATGCCAAATTGGAGGTTTTAAGGTGAGATTAAAATCTTCAATTTGGTCCAGTTGATTGGAAACTGATGCAAGATTGTTAGCCTTCAGGCGAGGGAGTAGTGGGAGCTCTGGAGTGGCAGCCGGTATCCTCCCAACCCAACCACAGAATTAGGGACCAAACTCTAGATTAGTCAATGTTCTTTATAGAGCTCGAAAAACGGTAGAGAATAGGATTGCTTCTATTTTGTACAAAATAATTTTTAAATTTATTTTTCAAATGATTTCAATTTCTTCACATGCCATATTTTCATTAGAAATGAGAAGGATGTTTTCTCATACTTGAACTTTTCATCCACAAAAACCTTTATTTTATTTCAGCAAATTAACTTTGAAAGCTTAGTTTAATTTACTTGTTATAGTAGTACATCTGCATATTCAGAAGTATTTCATTTAAGTAGTTTAATTTCAAACTTCGCACTTTACTTTGTTTTTATTTTTATTTTTATTTTATAATACAAGCCTAGAAGAAAATCTCCTCCTTTTTCTCTCTCTAACTCACGCCTATCCTCTCTCTAAATTTTTTTGTCCCCCTTGAAAGTCCCTTCAGAAGTTCCCTTTTGTTGGCTGCCTCTCCTCTCTGAAAAGAGTCTCCATTCCCTCCAAAATTTAAAAGTAAAAAATTTGATTTTCGAAAGATGTGCCTCCTTGATCCGAGAGTTAAATCCCTTCAAATTGGAACCTTTTAAAGGGTCTACATGCATTGAATCACTCCATGGGTTGCTTAGAGCAAGTGTCCCGTTGAAAATTTGTGCAAAATTTGTCTTGAACTGTCTTAATTGGAAAATGTCGCGCTTGGCGCATCCTGCACTGATGCTCCCCTAGTGTGTGGTGTTTTTCTGCGTGTTTTATGTCAATTTAAATCCACGGTAATAGTACCAAGAACTTGACCCATCCCAAAAGTATGCAGTAATTTAGCTTTTCAAAAATATGGCCAACAAGTTGAACCAATTTATATTAAGTATTCAATGTGCAAAATAGAAATATTATATAAAATATATAAAATAGTTCACACACTAAGGGTTCTACGCCAGTGCATGTATCGCTTTAAGTAATATATGACTTTCTTTAAAAACCCCAGTATCGATCCCACGAAGAAGCGAGGTAAGAAATTCCTTAGGCTAATTCTAATCTATTACTATAAGGAATTAGCTTAGAAGGTTGATTAAAGTGGTTTTAATGTATGCTAATGGAACTAAGTTTACTAAATTAATTTCTAAACTTTAGTTAAATTACTAAGATTAAACAAAGTTTTGTGACAAAGAGTTCAAATTTAAGAAAGTATCCTTCCCACCACAATGAATTTTTGGTTAATGATAGAGATAAATGGTTTGAATTTGTATTGTGCCAACTAGGACCAATTTTAATTCTCTAACCTGATTCAGTGTTATAGAGAATCATTTGCTAATTTTAGGTTTAGTCCCCAAATCTGTGGTTGAGCTGGGAGGTTACTTGTTGTCACTCTAGAGCTTCCACTTCCCTTCCACTGAAGGCTACGCTTTAGTTCTTAACTTAAACACTAAAACCAAATTGGGGATTTTAGTCTGTCACCCTAAAATCTCTAATTCTACGCCTAACAATGCATATTTCCCTATTTATTTGCACCTAATTCCATGAACGAAACACTCCTCCATGAAATTAAATGTGATTATCACTCTGTTGTAGAACTCATACTCCATTTCCCGGATCATATGTTTCATAATAAATTTTAACATTTCAATTGGCCAGATCAAAAAGTAAATTAAGAAATGAGTGGAAAAATCATTATAATTTATTTTTTATTTTAAAATGACAATTCTAAATTATCTCTTCATTTCACCATTTCACCATAACTGTTACTTGCCTCAAGAAACACGTTTACTATGTAAAAGTTATGACTAATGGTAGAGAATTTAACTTCTAAATTTCTTTAATTTGTTCTGCTAAATATTATAACACAACTTAAGAAAATTTTTTAACAACTTAAGTCAAAACTAAAAGTATAAGAACATCTAGTAGTCAAGTCTAAAATTTCTGATTCTCTATTCATTTCAAGAAGAATTACAATTTGTAATATTAAAGTCACTTAGAATATCCATATAAAAAAAAACTTCATGAGAAATTTATTAGTAAGGAAAGTAATAGTCAAATACAAGTTTAAAAAATGTAATAAAGTCTTTTTCCTCAAGTTGATTCAAGTGAGCCAATTTTTTATTAGACATCTCCTCAAGCTTCTCCTCACAAACTTTTGTTTTCTTTTTGTTTTCTTTTTTTAGGATTATTTTTAATCCTTTCCTTTTATTTCTTTTTCATATGAGGATTATTATATCTCGATAGCCTTTAATAATTTTGAACTTCACTATCCTCTTCTTAAAGTTAAAAACTTTTCACATTCCTTCACTTTATAAATTCATATTAGCTTTGAAGATTCTTCACAAAGCCTCATTCTTTTCTTCTTACATGAAACTCTAAGATTCTTAATACTTCAAAAATACAATTTCCTTTACTTTAAATAGAAAAAGCATAGTCTTTTTCTTTCGTACCAAATATCATAACTCTAGAATCAACTTTCATTATTGAAAACTTTTACATAAGTCTACTATATATTTAGAAACACAAATATAGTTATCAAAAGTTAGCCTCAAATACCAAATGTCATGTTAAATTAAAATTTTAAAATATAGCTAGTTGAGGACAAATAAAATTTAGTTTCATTCTTTTAAGGAAATTTTTCATACCCCCAAACTTAAATTTTAATTATTTTGCAATCAATTCTATAAAAGATAGTAGAAAGAAAACATAATAGTTGAATCTACTAACTACTACAACATCCTATCAAATTCATATACATTCATAATCAGGATAGAATGACTACAAGAGAAAATAAATCTAGCCTAAAACATGCATGCAATAATACTAAACTAAAAGGAAGTATACAAACTTTAAAATTTTATTTTTCTTCCTACCCCCAAACTTGATTTTAAACATGTATAACATTTAGTACATAAAATATAAGTAGGAAGAAAAATAGTTTAGAAATTCTATCTACCAAAAATTTCTATCAAAAACATCTACAATTATTTATCGGGATAGAAAATATGTAGTAGAAAGTAAATCTAAACTAAACATGCTTGATAAAATTGAAAGAAAGATCTAACAAGCAGGATAGGTATCTTCATAGAAATATATATATTTATTTGTTCTCCAAATCTTTATATTATTGTAACACAAACACAAATACACATAATAAATGAGGTTAATTTTTTTCCTTTAACTCATCGCATCTCACTAACATACTTCCAATTTCTAACGGAATCACTACACAGATATGATAGGTACTTATAAATGATTTTATAGATGCTAATCCCAAAAATAAGATTATCGGGTTCTCAAATACCAACCCCATGAATCACTATATCCCATAATTAAGCACCTCTAGTAGCTATAAGGATAATGTAAATTCATCCACATGTTTCTCATAAAATAGGTTAGCTACTCCTACCAAATGAAAACAAGGTCAAAGAAAGGAAGTAAAAAAATTGAGATGGAACTATCACTGTTAAAATTCCTGTTAAAATTCATTAAAATTCATGATGTCTCTTGTAAGACTCAAGTCCAGGTGAGATTTGAGTTGTAGTGGACTCGTCAATCCAACTACTACAAGAGAACATACAAGTCTAACCATAAAAAGAAGTTAAGAAAGCACTTCCCTCATGACACAAGAAAAACCACTAACAATCCAAAAATCTACCAATCATCAATCAAACTAATCAATCCACACTAAAACAAAAATAATACAACACTAATAATCATAAATCTCAAGCGCACTAAATCAAACCACACTATAACTATGGGTTGCCTCCCATAAAGCGCTTTGTTTAACATTGTTAGCCCAACAAATGATTCTACTTGGATCAAAATTCTATTTAAGTAATCCTTATTCAATCACCCAATCTTTTCCGGATCCAGGGATTCCTACAAAATCTTCAAATTTTGAAGATTTTAATTTTTCTTTCAGCTTTTCCATTTTCTGATTGATTCATATCATTATTCTTCATATTTTCTTCTAGATCCAATATTCTTCTAGTGATTTTCTCAATTTTCATATTAATATCATCCTTAAATTTTTTAAGAAATGGATCTTTGATTTAGTGATTCCAGAATTTGAATTATCTAAGATACATCTTGATCTCCCAAATTTTGGATTGGATTCTCTCTAGATAATTCAAATTCTGGATCCAATTCTTCTAGGTTGCTCTTTTGTTTCAAATTATCTTCTAATTCTTCTCAGTGGTACTGAGTAAATGGTAAGTGTGGTCTTTCTATATTTATCTTAGTTGAGAAAATAGGTTTTTTTAATTCCTTAAAAATTTCTTCCATTGGTCTTTCAATCTCCTTATCCTCATCTCTCAACTTAAAGTTCTTTTAAAACATATCCTTAAATTCTCTTCTAAATATTAGTTAATAATTTGAAATTACTCATCATTCATCTTTTTAGGGTTCATCTCAGGGTCACTAGGTAAAATCTCTATGGGTAACCGTTAATTGCATTAATAATCTGCCCCAGTTTGTTTTCTATATTCCTTATTGCGACCTCTTGATTTTCCAGCTCACTCTTCATTTGATTCACAACCTCTTCTAACATTAATTCCTTCATCTCATCCTATGGGTTGGAGTTAAATTGAGGAAGATTATTAATTTAGATAATAATCTTCCCCAATTGGTTTTCCATATTCCTTATTGTGGTCCCTTGACACTCCAGCTCACTCTCCATTTGAATAAAAACCTCTTCTAATAAATCCTTCTCTTCATTTTGTGGGTTGAAGTTAAAATTACGAGGAAAAGAAAGTTCATTATTATAATAGCCATGATTATTCCAATTATATGTCTGATTAAATTGATTATCTTCCCAAAATTGGTTTTCTCCTCTAAAATTATTTTTCCTGTTAAAATTCAAATGATTTTTCCAACTTGGATTGTAATAATTGGAATAAGAATTATGTATCTCATGGCCATATCTTTATATGTATTGATCCAACTTTCTCTCAATATCTACAATATGAGAAATTAAAATTTTAAGCATATCTTCTTGAAAATTTTCCACTCTCTTGGGGTTTACTCTTTCAAAGCTACAAGCATTATAATCTAAATCTGAGTATTTATTGTATCATTGATCCACCATTTCTACATTAAATTCATGGAGTCTTTTCAAATCTCTCCCAAAAGTTTAAATTTAACTTGTAAAATTCAATGTTAGCAGCTCCTGAACTACACATAAAAATTTAAAGACTAAACTAATAGGATAGATGATACACCAAAAATATATGCATTTTTAGACCCATATTTTATACTCAATTTTGCTGTTATTAAACTTTAATGGAAGGTATTTTGATGATTTCTTGCAGGTTATTGATTTTTAGAACTAAAAGCAAAAAGGAAGCAAAAAGGATGGAATTTGGAGTTAAAATGTTGTTTTTGAAGAAGTATTCAGTGATGATCATAGTGCCGGCAGCGCCGAGGTCAGCTCCGAAGGCGCAGAACATTTTAACGCTGGAGATTTTTACTCAGCGCCAACAGTGCCAGATCAGTGTTGACGGTGCCAAAGGCGGTGCAGACTACATTTCTAGAAGGTTTTATGTATTTGGATAATTTTTTGAAGAGATTTTGGAGGTACCTCTTGGAGAACCGACCTTGGGCTCTATTTGGGGCCAAATTTCATCAGAAAATTGGCCCCTTTATGTTTTTCACTCATCTACGTTCATTTTTCTCTCCACATCATTCCATTCCACTATCATATTGGAGTCAATTAGTGATTTTTCTTTCATAGTTTAGAGTTTTTGTGGTGAGATTTAGTGTGAAACTTTTTGTAAGAGTGTTGGAGAAAAGAAAAGTGAGAGAATTCTTTTCCCGCATTTCTAAGGAAAGGCTACAAAGGATTTGCTCAGAGAAAGAGTTCCAGATAAGTTTGTTTGTTTATTTAGTGTTGTATGAATTTTATTTTGTATATGAAATTTGTGTTTTGTTGTATCTTTCTCATGAAGTTTGAGTAGTTCCCTCTATCTTTCCCCCTACTCTGAGATATGGTGAAATGAAGAGATAAAATAAATGTGTCATAATTAAAATATAAAATAAATTGTGATGATTTTTCAACTCCGAACTTTGAACTTAATTTACTTTTTAGTCTGGCCAATTGATTTGTTAAAATATGTTGTGAAACATATGATCCGGGAAATGGAGTATGAGTTCTACAACAGAGTGAGGATCACATTTAATATCATGAAAGAGAAATTCATTTATGAAATTAAGTGCAAATAACAAGAAAAATATTATTTGTTGGGTGTAAAATAAGAAAATCTTTAGGGTGACAGACTAAAATCCCCAAATTGGTCTTAGTGTTTAAAAACTAAAGCGAGAGTTAGCCTTCAGGTGAAGGGCAGTGGGAGCTGTGGAGTGGGAGCCGGGATCCTCCTTGCCTAGCCACAGATTTAGGGACTAAACATAAGATTAGCAAATGATTTTATATGCACTATATCAGGGTAGAGAATTAAAATTGCTCCTATTTGACATATTAAAAACATTTATCTCATCTAATTTCACCAGAATTTCATTGTAGTGGGAATGATGCTTTTTCACATAAGAAATTCATTACATAAATATAGTTCTTAGATTAGTATTTAATATTTAAAAGTCACAGTTCCATTTTTGCTAATAGTTAAGTAATTTAGTTTGGTTAAAATCACAACATTTGAAATTAGTGACAGTGATTTTGTTTGATTTTCTATAAATTTCCTAATAAAATTTAAAATTTATCATTGCTAACTTACACTTTCCCCGTAGGATCGATATTTGGGGCTTAAATAAAAAGTTCATTATTACTTGATAATGATATGTATACTTATGTAGAATCTCATTATTAATTACCTATAATTTGGGATCGATATTCGGGGCTTAATCAGAAAGTCATATATTACTTGACAATGATATGTATACTTGCAGAGAATCCCTAAAAACATAATTAAAATCTCAAAAAATTTGGGATCAAGTTTTTGGCGCCATTGCCGGGGAATTTAATTAAATGAAATAGTTTTGATAAATTAGGAAATTTAGATAATATATATATATATATATATATAATAATATATATATAAATTTATAAAAGCATAAAAAATATAATATAAAAAAATATAAAAAAGAAGAGAGAAGTTTATTTAAGAGTTTATTTCTTCTAAATAAATTTTACCTTGCTTGCTTTATTTGTTTATGCGAAATATTGGATCTAAAGGTTTAGTATCTTATGATTCAGAATTAGAAGGCACTATAAGAAAAGTTTAAAACCAACAAAAAGAAATCAGAATTTTGAATGAAATGGGGAATAACTTAGAAAATCAAATAAATTAAAATCAATAAACACCATTAAAAGATTATGCTAATCCTATAGCAGATGAACTTCACTTGACTATTCAAGATCCTGATGTTGCTGCTAACTCATTTGAGCTTAAACCTGCTATTATCCAAATGGTACAAAATAATCAGTTTGGAGGAACACCTACTGAAGATCCTAACTTACATCTTGCTAGTTTTCTTGAAATATGTGCTACTTTTAAAAATGATGGAGTGCCTAATGATTTTGTCAGGCTTAGAATTTTTTGTTTTTCATTAAGGGACAAAGCTAAAACTTGGTTAAATTCATTAGCATGTGGATCTATCAGAACTTTGGGAGAACAATCGATGCTGTTGCAAATGGATCATTAATTGCAAAACCTTTTGATGAAGGATATTCTTTAATTGAAGAAATGACTACTAACAATTTACAATGGCCCTCTGAAAGGGTAAATCCTAAGAGAGTAGCCAGTATTTATGATTCTGATGCAATGTCTATTTTGATATCTCAAATTACTACTATTTCTAAAAAGATTGATCAAATAGGAGTGAAATATTCTCAAATACCCCAAGTATTAGAGGAAAATTCACTAGGACAGATTATTGATACTCAACCATCTTATGAAATTTTTAATCTGATGAAACTTTAAGGTCTATAAATAATCAAAATAACAATCCACACCCTAATTTTAGTTGGAATAATTATAATAATTCAGTGAATCCATCTGAAAATCATAACTATCAAGGAAATCCTAATTTTTGACCTTATTATCCTCCAGGATTTAACTCCAATCCTAACCCACAAGTTAAGGAAAAGAAGTTGACAATGGAAGAAGTGATGTTGAATATGGAAAATCAAATACAGAATCAAGGGGCTGCTATTATAAATATTGAAATTCAATTAGGACATATTGCGACTGCACTTAGTAACAGACCTTCTGGAATTCTTCCGAGTACTGTGGAAGTTAATCCAAAAGATCAAAATAAAGAGCAAATTAAAGCTATTTAATTATGAAGTGGAAACAAATTGAAATAAGGATCCAAAAAGAAACTGAAGTTGATGAAGAGAAGGAAGAAATGGAAAATTATCAACAAGAAAATGAACAAACACAGGTTCCTGTAGAAAAACCATTACCTCATTTTCCTCAAAGACTGAAGCAGAAGAATAAAGTAAATAATTTATAAAATTTTTGGAAATCCTTAAGAAGTTAACGATAAATATTCCTTTTGTTGAAGCTTTGGAACAAATGCCAAGTTATGCAAAATTTATGAAGGATGTACTAAATAAGAAAAGGAAGTTTACAGATCATGAGACCGTTGCACTCAGTGAAGAGTGTAGTGCTATTATTCAGAAAAACCTTCCTGAAAAATTAAAAGATCTTGGTATTGGTAGCTTTACTTGTGCAATTGGTGAAAAGTTTTATGGAAA
>NW_018165521.1:716078-718024 GCF_001263595.1 Phalaenopsis equestris
ATTATTTTAGGGAGACCATTTCATTTTAGGGAGACCATTTCTTGCAACAGAAAGAGTTGTAATAGATGTACAAAAAGTATTGTTAAAAATGAGAGTTAATGATCAAGAAGTAAAATTTAATATAGAAAAAAACTATGAAATATCCTGCAATAGAAAAAGATAATTAATGTTTCAAGATGGAAGTAGCTGAGTATTTAAGTAATGAACAATTTAAGAAAGAATCCAAAGATAAATTTAACCAAGGAGGAATTTTTGAAAATGAAGATGAAGTTACAGAAGAAGATTTGGATTATATTCAGGGCAAATTTGAAACATTATACTTGTTGGAAAACGAAAGTAAAAATCTTATTCCTTCAAGTATTAAACCACCATAACTTGAATTAAAAATATTACCTGCCCATTTAAAGTATGTATTTTTAGGAGAATCATCTACATTGCTTGTTATTATATCTTCTGAGTTAACTGAAATTCAAGAAGAAAAGTTAATAGAAATGTTGAAAAAGTATAAAAAGGCTTTTGGATGGACTTTAGCAGATATTAAAGGAATTAGTCTTTGAATTTGTATGCACAAAATTTTATTAGATGAACAATATGAACCTAAAGCTGATCCTCAGAGAAGATTAAACCCGATAATGAAAGAAGTTGTTAAAAAGAGATTTTAAAATGGTTAAATGCTTAAATTATATATCCTATTTCAGATAGTGCTTCGGTAAGCCCAATTCACTGTGTTTCAAAGAAAGGAGGTCAAAGAAAGGAGGAAAACAAGAAAAATGAAAGAAAATGATAAAAATGAATTAATACCAATAAGACAAGTAACTGGTTGGCAAATTTGCATTGACTATAGAAAATTAAAAATGGCCACCAGAAAAGATCACTTTTCTTTACTCTTTCTAGACCAAATGTTGGATAGACTGACAGAGAATAAGTATTATTATTTTTTAGATGGATATACCAGTTATCACCAAATTCCAGTTGCTTCAGAGGATCAAGAGAAAACAACTATTACAAGCCCATATGGAACATTTGATTTTCGTAGAATGCCTCTTGAACTATGCAATGCATCTGCAGCATTTCAAAGATGTATGATGTCAATTTTTAATAATTTTATAAAACATGGAATGGAAGTGTTTATGGGCGATTTTTCTGTATTTGGAACTTCGTTTGAATTATGCATTAATAATTTAGAAAAAGTTCTAAAAGTATGTGAAAAAGTTAATTTAGTATTAAATTGGGAAAACCGTTAGTTTATGGTTGTAGGAGGTTGTAGGAGGTATTTTACTTGGGCATAAAATTTCTGAAAAAGGCATGGAAGTAGATCCTGCAAAAATCCAAGCTATAAAAAAATTAGCACCACCTACTAGTGTTAAAGGGGTGAGAAGTTTTCTAGGACATCATGGTTTTTACAGGCGCTACATAAAAATTTTTTCAAAAATAACTAAGCCTTTATGCCAACTTTTAGAAAAAATACGAAATTTGATTTTAATGAAGAATGCATAAAAGCATTTGAATTATTAAAGAAAAAATTAGTCACTGCACCTATAATAGTACCACCTAATTGGGAGAAACCATTTGAAATAATGTGCGAAAATGTGCGATGCTTGAAAAAATGTGCGATGCTAGTGATTATGCTATTGGGGTTGTATTAGGACAAAGAGACGACAAAGTTTTTAAGGTTATATATTATGCTGCAATACTGTGAATGAGGCTCAAATTAATTATACTACTACAGAAAGAGAGTTATTAGCTATTGTTTATGCCTTTGATAAATTTAAATCTTATTTAATTGGAACTAAATGTATAGTACATACAGATCATTCTGCTATTAAATATTTAATGCAAAAGAATGATGCTAAACCAAGATTAATTAGATGGATACTTCTATTGCAAGAGTTTGATTGTATTGTGATTGATAGAAAGGGAAATGATAATCAAATAACTGACAAATA
>NW_018165521.1:718143-741287 GCF_001263595.1 Phalaenopsis equestris
AATGAATTATATAGTATTAATGAAATGGATGTACCGTGGTATGCTGATATAGTGAATTATATTGTAAGTGATATTCTACCACCTGATATAAAAAAATCCACAATTAAAGAAGTTTATATATGATTCAAAAGATTATTTTTGGGATGACCCATATATATATATAAACAATGTAAAGATCTAATTATTAGAAGGAATGTGCCTTATGAGGAAACTCAACAGATAATTGAAAGATACCATGATTCTGAATTTGGAGGAAACAACAAAACAAATAGAACTGCATATAAAATTTTACAAGCTGGATTTTATTGGCATATTATTTTTGAAGATGTTAATGAATATATTAAAACGTGCGATGGATGCCAGCGAGTAGGGAATATTTCTAGAAGAAATGAAATACCTCTGAATTACACATTAGAAGTTGAAATTTTTGATGTGTGGGGATTAGATTTTATAGGACCATTTATGCCTTCATTTGGAAATTTATATATATTGCTTACTGTTGATTATATGTCCAAATGGATTAAAGCTATTGTTGTACCTAAATGTGATGCTCGAATATTTTTACAAGATATGAAATGCCGAGAATAATTATTACTGATGGAGGATCTCATCTTAGAAATGCAACAGTTGCAAGAGTGCTGGAAAAATATAATATAATACATAAAATTATAACTGCTTATGATCCCCAGACTAGTGGTTTAGTGGGAGTATCTAATCGTGAAATTAAGAGAATTTTAGAGAAGAGTATTAATCCTAACAAAATGGATTGGTCAATTAAATTAGATACTGCATTATGGGCATATAAGACAGCTTATAAAACACCTATAAGAATGTCCCCCTATAGATTAATTTTTAGGAAGACTTGTCACTTGACAGTTGAATTCAAACATAAAGCTTATTGGGCGATAAAAGAATTTAACTTCAACTTGAAAGAAGATGATGAGAAAAGATCACTGCAATTGAATGAGCTTGAGGAAATTAAGAATGAATCTTATGATAATGTGATGATTTATAAGGAAAAAAATGAAAGAATAAAAAATGAAAGTATAAGGAAAAAAATGAAAGAATGACATGATCGAAAGATAGTAAAAAGAGAATTTGAACTTAGACGAGAAGTTTTGTTATATAATTTTAAGATTGAAATTATTTCCTGGAAAATTGAAGTTTAGGTGGAAAGGGCCATTCAAAGTTATAAAAGTCTATCCTTATGGAGCAATCAATATTGAAGATCCTAAGACTGGAAAAATATTTAAAGTAAATGAGTACAGATTGAAACCTTATTTTGATGGTCATAGACCAAATTTTAAAGAGACTATCATGTTGGATCACCCAGAATGAGACTGGGAATGTCGAGCTGACAACATTAAACCAATCGTTTTGTGGGAGGCAACCCATATATATCATTGTTTACTTTGATTTTTGAGTTTTTGTTTAAAATTTTATATCTATGTTTATGTTTATCTCTTTTAATAATCCATGTATTTAAGAAAAATGTTTAGAAACATCTTTGTTTGCCTAATGTTGTGAAAAAACTGAAAATTTATTTGATAAAAATTGAAACAGCCAAATTTTGGAACTAGCGCATGATGCGCCAGATTGGCGCATCATGCACCAAATTCCAGAGATCTGGCGCATGATGTGCCAAATCGGTGCATGATGCGTCGTGGAGACGAAAATGATTAAAACATGTCGAATAGCAGTTTTTGGTGGTTTTTGACAGTTTTTGACAGGGACCTGTTCAAATAACTCCTAAAAACTGACTCTAAGACATTCCCAATCTCATTATGGGTGATCCAACATGATAGTCTCTTTAAAATTTGGTCTATGACCATCGACATAAGGTTTCAATTTGTCCCCATTTACTTTAAATATTTTTCCAGTCTTAGGATCTTCAATATTGATTGCTCCATAGGGACAAACTTTTATAACTTAGAATGACCCTTTCCACCTAGACTTCAATTTTCCAGGAAATAATTTCAATCTTGAATTATATAACAAAACTTCCTGTCTAATTTCAAATTCTCTTTTTACTATCTTCTGATCATGTCATTCTTTCCTTTTTTCCTTATAAGTCATCGCATTATCGTAAGATTCATTCCTAATTTCCTCAAGCTCATTCAATTGCAGGAATCTTTCAATTGCAGTAATCTTTTCTCGCCAGCTTCTTTCAAGTTGAAGTTAAATTCTTTTATCGCCCAAGAAGCTTTTTGTTCAAATTCAACTGGTAAGTGAAAAGTCTTCCTAAAAATTAATCTATTGGGGGACATTCCTATAGGTGTCTTATAACCTGTCCTATATGCCCATAATGTAGTATCTAATCTAATAGACCAATCCATTTTGTTAGGATTAATACTCTTTTCCAAAATTATCTTAATTTCAATCTTAATTTCACGATTAGTCACGATTAGATACTCCCACTAAACCACTAGTCTGGAAATCATAAGCAGCTATAATTTTATGTATTATATTATATTTTTCCACCACTCTTGCAACTATTGAATTTCTAAGATGAGATCCGCCATAAGTAAATATTACTTTTGACATTCCATATCTTGTAAAAATATTCTTAATTAAAAACTTTGAAACTCTCTAAGCATCACATCTAGGTAAAGCGAATGCTTCTATCCATTTTAAAACATAATCTGTTGCAACCAATATATATATATTTCTAAATGAAGGCATGAATGGTCCCATATAATCTAATCCCCATACATCAAAAAAATCAATTTCCAAATTAAAATTCAGAGGCATTTCATTTCTTTTAGAAATATTACCTAATCTCTGACACCGATCACATGATTTTATATATATATGAACATCTCTAAATAGAGTAGGCCAATAAAATCCAAATTGTAAAATTTTTCGAGCAATTTTATCATTCCTAAAATGCCCTCCAAATTCAGAATCATGACATTTTTGAATAATCTCCCAACTTTCTTTATAAGGCACACATCGTCTTATAACTAAATCATTACATTGTTTATTAAAATGAGAATTGATCCCTGGTTGAAATATAGTTGTGTAAAATTTATAAAGTTGAACCGCTTTACAACGGTGCCAAAAACTTGATGTGATATTTAATTAATAATAACATTAAGTAGTTACAATTGAGATTCTACGCAAGCATACGTATCGTCATCAAGTAATATAAGACTTTCTATTTAAGTCCCAAATATCGATCCCACGAGGAAGGTTTAAATTTGAAATGATAAATTAACTAGGAAATTCACACAATGTCCAAACGAAATTACTCTCACTAATTTTGAATGTTGAGATATTATCAGAACTAAATTATTTAACTAATAATAAAACTGAAATACAAAGTTTAAACAGTAACTACTAAACTATTAAACTATGTTTATGTGATGAAGATTTCTTATGTGAAAAAGAATCTCTCCCACTACAATGAGGTTTTTGTAAAATGAGATGAGATAAATTGTTCAAATATGTATTATGCCAAATAGGAGCAATTTCAATTCTCTACCTTAATACAGTGTTATAGAAAATCATTGGCTAATCCAAGGTTTAATCTTTAAATTCGGGGCTAGGCTAGGAGGATACTGGCTCCCACACAAGAGCTCCCACTTCCCTTCCCTTGAAGGCTAACTCTCGTTTTAGTTCTTTAAACACTAAGGCTAAATTGGGGATTTTAGTCTGTCACCCTAAAATATCCAATTCTACGCTCATCAAAGTATACTTCCTTATTTATTTGCATCCAACCCCCATGAACTTCACCATCCATGAAATTTGAATGTGGTTCTACTTTGGTGATTCTCACTCTATTTTAGAACTCATACTCCATCATAAAAAAAGACCATCCAGATAAATCCTCATAAGCTAATGCACCCAAAATAATGGAGGATATCAGTTGCCTTCTTTAGGAATATACATGCAGCACGAGATAAGAACACTAAATCGATCATCCAAAAGAATTCAGAGGTCATATTTTTCATCATTCATCACTGGCCTCGCGCACTCACAAAAAAAAAAACACAAAACAAAACATAAGCAAAACACAAATTTCATATATAAAAACAAAGAATTTAAAACAAAATGCAAATTCATAATACAACGAATTACATCCCAAATGAAAGATACGTGAAACTCATTCTCAAAGCAATGGCCTCTCTTAGAAAATGTAGGAAGAAGAAATCTCTCACTTCTCTTCCTCTCCAACACTTCTTAGAGAAGAATTCACACTTAAACTCACCACAAAAATTCAAAACTATAAAAACAATAACTAACTAATGGTGTGAAATGTAGGCTTGTGAAGAGGAAAAACTGATTTAGCCGAAGAACGTGAAATGGTGCGAAGGGATGGGGACGATTTCTGATCAAATTTCTGTCCTAAATAGAGCCTAGGTCGATTCTCCAATAGGTGCATCCAAAAACTCTTCAAAAAGCGTCCAAATTTGTCGAATCTTCTAGAAACAAGGTTTGTACCGAAACTGGCATTGTCGGTGCCAGAGACCATTTAATTAATTCTGCCTTCTCTGTCAAACGACGCCGTCGGCGCTACAAATTTTTTAAATTCTCCATTTTGAATCCAAATTTTATCATTTTTGCTTCCTTTTTGCTCCAAGTCCTAAAAATCAATAACCTACATTAAAACATAAAAATTACCTTCCATTAAAGTGCAATATCACCAAAAATAAGTATAAAATATGGGTCTAAAAATGCATATACTTTTGGTGTATCAAAATCCCCCAAACTTAAATGTTACTTGTCCTCAAGTAGCAGATAAAAAAAATGACTTATGGTAAAGACTTTAACTTCTAGATTTCCATATCTTAGTTCACTAGATATAATAGCATCACTTAAGAAAAATTTAAAATAACTCCAGTTAATACTAAAAATATAAGAATATTTAGCAATCAAGTCTAAGATTTTTTATTCTCTTTTTTTTAAAAGGAAAATTACAAATTATTCATATTAAAGCCACTTAGAGTATCTATATAAAAAAGAACTTCATGAAACTTTACTAATAAATATGCTAATACTGAAATATAAGTTTAGAAAATGTAGCTAAAACTTCTTCTTTAAGTTGATTCAAGTGAAGCCAATTATTAATTAAGCATCTCCTCACATATTTTTTTTTCTTTTCTTTTTCATTTCAGTATCATTTTCAATCCTCTTTCTTTTTAAGTGAAGATCAGTACAGGGTGTGCTAAAACTTCTTCTTTAAGTGAAGATCAGTACAGGGTGTGCTAAACCACAAGTGGTCTTTCCTAAAGCAATAGATCAAGTGTTCTCATAAATAATAGAGCCTACATTTATCCTCATCACCTGCTAGATACAGAATTTCAAGATAGCTCTATCCTTTGTTACCTCACTATGATGATTTGTTGGTATCATTCTTCCGGAAATAAAATAGTGTCAGGCCTTAGATACTACATTTAACATAGAAAGAAGAAAGTTTACCTTAACTCCATTATTCACCTTCCAGGTTCCTCTTCCATTAGTAAGAAAAGAAATAACCTCATCAAAGGCCTCATTCGTAGCAGAAAATAATTTGTATTGGCAACTATACACATCTTTTAACTGATAAAATTCATTAATCTTCCTTGGAGTAAACTTTACCATTTTCCTACAAACAAACACATAATCTTCAGAAGTCTCCTTAAAATTCACATAGAACTCCATCACTACACCAATAATCGCATAGCAGTAAAGTAGCAAAAATTCTCCCACTGTCGCGCATTGATTAATCTCTCAACTTCTCCAAACTTCTCCACCCAGATTCAGATTTTTAAATCCTCGATCCAGAATCACTTTTTTAGTTGTAAGTAGACCGTTGAAGCAAATGTTGGCCTTATAGTTGGCAAACTTTTGTTCATCAAAATCTACCTTTCTTCTTATTTTGTTCATTCTAGGTGCCATGGTAACTCTAAGAAAATTTGATAAAATCAAAATAAATTCCAAAAAATTCTGAAAATCACTATGTGGAACGTTTTAAACTTAAATATACTAAGTAAGAGTTCTTTACCAAAGGATTTTCTCAAAATCTTCCAAAAAAAATCTGAAATTTTTTGGATCTCGATAATGTAAGATAAATCCTTGGTGAAAATAAAAAATTTTGAGCTCAAATTGTAGCTCTTACCTAGAGAAGATGAAATCCAAACTTCGTTTGCTTTAAAATTGCCTCAAATCCGAGCAATAGCAAGCCATAAGTGCAAAAATGGAGGTTAAAGATGACTTAAAGGTTAAAAATGGCATTTTAAAGTGCAAATCACAAATTTTAAGGGTGTTTGGGTCGATTCGAGTCGAGGGCGCTGTCGGAGCCCAAGCCAGCGCCAGTGGCAAAAAAAATCATATTTTTATTTTTTTCAAATTTCAATTTTCTCTCAATTTACTCCAAAGTTTATTTAGTCTTTTTGAACACTAATTTTCATCTTAAAATAATTCACAAATAAACATTTTCATAAACAACACCATTTCACAAATTATATATGAAAATTTACTTTTTACAAATACATTTTTCTAATCACACTTCGAGCGATTATTTGAGGAATGTGTAAACTAAATTATAATTCAACGTCAAACTTAAGCCACAACACTAAAACGCTGACACAAAAGTATACATAATTAAAGTCAATAGAGTTCTAAGGCAAAGTAAAGTAAATTAAATCCACACAATTACATTAAAAACATAAGTATTTTAAACTAGTAAAAAGTTCAACTTCTTCAATTATTTTGCCTCATCTTTATTGCTTTCTCCTCCTATGATATCTCCCATAGACCGATAATGGACATAGAAATTGTAGAAGGGTCAGTACGGGAATTGATCAGTCAAATTTTCATCGATCCATCCATTTTTCTTGAACATCTATACCATTCGTGCTTCAATTTTTCCAATATGATCAAAGTTCTCCTTCATTCTTCAATCTAGCTGATAAAAAAGGTAGTTAAGATTTCCTATTGCATTCGTAATAATCTAAAGTTCTCTTAGTTCTCTTTCTATTTTCTTTACTCTGAAGTTCTCTTTCTATGAAAATATTGAACTTCCAACTGCTTGTGGCATCAATGGTGTTGAAGCATGTGATGAATGATCCATGGTAATATCTAATGCTTCATTCCCATTCCCAATATAATTTTCATCAATAGGAATCATGGGATCCCAAGGTAATAAGACTTTCTCCCAACTTTCATATGGAACTTGAGATTGACTGCAAAGTAAGAAATATGTGGAAGGATGCCCCAGTACATATATTGGCCCTTTCATAATAATACCCATAATAGATTTGAAAATAATCGACCCCACATCAATGGGTCTTTCCATTTGAAAGCAATAGTTTAGAAACTTTCTCTAGTAACTCTACTAATCGTCATGGTAGGAAGTAGTTTTGTAGATATGAAGAAATGCCATTATTTTGAAATTGGATTAAGCAGTGAAGAAAAGAAATTGGTGTACTAATGTATCCCTCATCTCTGATTTCCCAATTATTATTCTCATCTGTCAGAAAATTATATACTTCTTGCATCATATCTCTCGCGGGATAAAATTTGTATTATGACAGATTTGAACGTTTTCTATCATATAAAATCATTAATTCGAGCTGGAGTAAATGACACAACCTTACCTTGAATGAAGACAATATCTTGGGTAATTCCATGTAAGTTAGCATAAAACTCCTTGATTAATGACACTACAACTGCAGTGGTAGTGTAGCACAGAACTTCCCAACACCTCTGCACAATGATTTTATTGATCTGTGAACTTGGATTACTCAATCCATGATTGACAAAACCTCTCTCCTTGAAAAGTCCTTTCTTCATGATGACTTTGTCGTATAATCTCTGAGCGCAAAACTGATAAATTTTCTTCTATTGAAAACTTTGTACCTTGAAGTATTTCTCGAATTGAAAGCCATGAAATTTGAAATCAGGAAGTTTCTAGACGTCCAAAGCAGTTTTTAGGACTTTAAAAACACATCTTGGTGGTTATCGAAGAGCAAAATCCTGCCAAAGTCCGCTAAATTTGCACTGCAAGTGTGAAACTGCTCGGGACATCGTCGGCGCTCTCGATGGCGCTGTCGTCGCCATGGACCAATAGGTGGGCCATAGGCCAAATTTGTGTTGGCCAGATCAAAAAGTAAATTAAAAGTGGAGTTGAAAAACCATCATAATTTATTTTAAATTTTAACATTGGCACATCCAAATTATCTCTTCATTTCACCATATCTTAGAGTAAGGGAAAAAGATAAGGGAAACTACGCAGACTTCATGATAAAGATACAACAAAACACAAATTTCATATATGAAAAAAAGTTCATACAACAGTAATAACAAACAACTCTTATCTAAAACTCATTCTTAAAGCAAATTCCTTGTGCCTCTCTTAGGAAATGTAAGAAGAAGAAATCTCTCACTTCTCTTCCTCTCCAACACTTCTTAGAGAAGAATTCACACTTAAACTCACCACAAAAATTCAAAACTATAAAGACAATAACTATTTAATGGTGTGGAACGACGTGGAATGTAGGTGTGTGAAGAGGAAAAACTAATTTAGTGGAAGAACATGAAATGGTGCGAATGGGGGTTTGTGATCAAATTTCAGCCTTAAATAGAGCATTGGTCGGTTTTTCAATAGGTGCATCCAACAATTCTTCAAAAAGCATCCAAATTTATTGAATCTTCTAGAAACAGGGTGTGCACCGACACTGGTGCCAAAGGCCATTTAATTAATTCCACCTTCTCTGTCAAACGACGCCGTCGGCGCTGAACATTTTTTTAAATTCTCCATTTTGAATCCAAATTTCATCCTTTTTGCTTCCTTTTTTGCTCTAAGTCCTAAAAATTAATAGCCAGCATTAAAACAAAAAAAATACCTTCCATTAAAGTGTAATATCACAAAAAAAGTATAAAATATGGGTCTAAAAATGCATATATTTTTGGTGTATCAAGAATCATCCCAAAAATAAGATTTTGCATTATAAATGAATTTCTTTTCCTATTGTCTTGTCAATCTATATGGTAAAATACCACTAACAATATAATTTACAATATCAACATACCAAGGTATTTCCCATCCTTTTAAAACAAAAAGTTGTTCATCAGGAAAAGTATATTTAATCTCTATTTCAGAATCAAGTATTTCTTCTTGTTCTAACCTCGATAGATGATCAACTATTTGATTATCATTTGATTCAGTCCCTTTCCTATCAATTACCACAAAATCAAACTCTTGCATCAGAAGTATCTATCTATTTAATCTTGGTTTAGCATCCTTCTTTTGTATTAAATATTTAATAGCAGAATGATCAGTATGCACAACACATTTAGTTCCAATCAAATATGATCTAAACTTATCGAAAGCATACACAATGGCTAATAACTCTCTTTCAGTGGTGATATAGTTAATTTGGGCATCATTAAATGCCTTACTAGCATATGACCTTGAAAATCTTATTATATTTCTGACCTAAAACAACTCCAATTACATAATCACTAGCATCACACATTAGTTCAAAAGGTTTCCCCCAGTCCATTGAAACAATTATAAGAGCAGTGATCAATTTTTCCTTTAAAGTTTCAAAGACTTTAAGGCAATCTTGGTTAAAGTCAAACTTTATAGTCAAACTTGGTTAAAGTCAGATTTTGTATATTTTTTCAAAAGTTGGCATAAAGGCTTAGTAATTTTTAAAAAAACTTTGATATATCGCCTATAAAATCTAGCATGTCCTAAAAAGATCCTAACTCCTCTTAAATTAGTTGGTGGAGGTAGGCTCGATATAACCTAAATTTTTGCAGCATCTACTTCTAATTCATTTTCTGAAATTTTATGTCCAAGAACAATTCCTCTTGCAATCATAAATTGACATTTCTCTCAGTTTAAAACAAGATTAGTTATTTCACAACGTTCCAAAACTTTCTCTAATTGATTTAGACATATTTCAAAGGAAGTTCCAAATACAAAAAATTGTCCATAAAGACTTCAATCTCTTTTCAATCAAATCACTGAAAATTGACATCATACATCTTTGAAATGTTGCAGGTGCATTACATAATCCAAAAGGCATTCACCAAAAGGTAAAAGTTCCATAAGGACTAGTAAATGTTGTTTTCTCTTGATCCTCAAGAGCAATAAGTATTTGGTGATAACTGGTATATCCATCTAGAAAATAAAAATATTTGTGCCCAGCTAATCTATCCAACATCGGGTCCAAAAAGGGTAAGGGAAAATGTTCCTTCCGGGTGGCAAAATTTAATTTTCTATAATTTATGCAGATTCACCATCTAGTGACTTATTTTGTTGATATTAATTCATTATGCTCATTCGTCACTACAGTTATACCTCCTTTCATTGGAGCACAGTGAATTGAACTCGCCAAAGCACTGTCTGAAATAGGATATATTATTCTCGCATCTAACCATTTAATAATTTTTTTCTTAACCACTTCTTTCATCATAGGATTCAATCTCTTTTGAGGATCAGTTCTTGGTTTATGTTGATCTTCCAACAAAATTCTATGCATACTGATTGAAGGACTAATTTCTTTAATATTAGCTAATGTCCATTCAAAGACTTTTTTCTTTTTTTTTCAAAGTTTCTAACAATTGTTGTTCTTGAGCATCATTTAGTTCTGAGGATATTATGACACGTAGTGTAGATGAATCTCATAAAAATGCATACTTCAAATGTGTAGGAAGTGTTTTTAATTCTAGTTCAAGGGGTACTCAATAGATGAATTTTTCAATAGATGAAATCAAATTGTTTTCATTTTCTGTAGGATCTATCATTTTAAATTTCTCCTTAACATAATCCAGTTCTTCCATACTCACTTCCATAGACTCATCTTGGATTTTATCCTCATCTTGATATTCCACATATTCCTTTTCAAATTCACTTTCATGTCTTTTTGAAATATTCATGGCTTAAATACTCATTAATATCAATTTTGAAGCATTTAATCTCTTGCTCTTTTGCAGGGTATCTCATTGATTTTGCAATATTAAATGTAACCTCTTGATCACTAACTCTCATAATTAGTTCTCCCTTCTGCACATCTATCAAGGCTCTTCCAGTGGCTAGGAATGGTCTTCCTAAAATAATAGGAAGTTTTTTTATCTTCCTCCATATCTAATACAATAAAGTCCACAGGAAATATAAATTTATCAACATTTAGTAAAACATCTATAACTCCTTTATGATAGGTAATCGATCGATCATCTAACTGAAGAATTACAGTTGTAGGTGAAATATCTCCTAAACCCAACCTTCTGAAAATTGATAACGACATAAGATTAATACTGGCTTCAAAATAACATAAAGCTTTTCCATAAAATCATTTGCCAATAGCACAAGAAATTGTAAAACTTCCAGGTTCTTTAAGTTTTTTAGGAAGCTTCTTTTGAAGTATAGCGCTACACTCTTCACTAAGTGCAACCGTCTCATTATCTACAAACTTCATTTTTCTATTAAGTATATCCTTCATGAACTTTACATAGCTTGTCATTTGTTCCAAAGCTTCAACAAATGGAATGTTTATCGTTAATTTCCATAAAATTTCTAAAAATTTCAAAAGTTGATTATCTTTATACTTCTGCTTCAATCTTTGAGGAAATGGAGGTGGTGATCTTTCTACAGTGATTTTCATTGGCTTAATAGAAATTTCTGACTCATGATGAAAATCTTCACCAGAATCTTCATTTTCCACCCCATCTTTTTCAATTTCAACTTCTCGTTGAACTCTTTCTTCTAATTCTTTTCCACTTCTCAGTTGAATAGCTTTAGTTTGCTCCTTGATCTGATCTTTAGGATTTACTTCAACATTACTAGGTAATGTTCCTGGAGGTCTATTGCTAAGTGCAGCAGCAATACATCCCAATTAATTTTTCATGTTTCTAATTACAGCTCCTTGACTTTGTAACTGACTTCCCATTTGCAATATCAATTCATTCATTGATAACTTTTTCTCCTTGCTTTGCAAATTATTAAATCTTGGGGGTTAATAAGGTTTATAAGTTTGATTTCCTTGATTTTTGGAGCTTCTCACTGGGTTCACAGCATTGTTTCCCCATTATAAATTTGAAGTATTCGAGTTATTATTACTCCAACTAAAGTTTGGATGATTCTTACATCCAGGATTATAATAATTGGCATAAGGATTATTAGAATAATTGTTTATTGCATTTAAAGTCTCATGAGAAGATTGAGATTCTATCATTTGTCCCAATGAGTTCTCCTTAAGCACAGGTGCTGTTTGAGAATAATTCATTCCATATTGATCTATCTTCTTTGATATAGCAGCTTTGAGCAGCTAATATATATATATTACATCAAAATTATGAACATTGGCTACTCTTTTTGGATTTACCCTTTTTGAGGGCCATTGAAAATTGTTAGTAGTCATCTCTTAAATTAATGAATATACTTCTTCAAATGGTTTTGACATTATTGATCCGCCACCAGCAACATCAATTATCTATCTAAGAGATCCAGCCAATCCATTATAAAAATCTTTTACAGGCTTCATAAATTGATTCCTCTGCAAACTGACAAAAAGATGTAATATCATTTCTAAGCTTAACAGTTTTTTAAGGTGGGAAATATTTAGATAAATTTTTTTTTTGATAAATATCCCCAAGTTCTGATAGATCCGGGTGCTAATGAGTTTAACCATATCTTAGCTTTATCCCTCAGTGAAAAATAAAAAAGTTTAAGTCTTACAGCATCATTCAACACTCCATTTTATTGAAATGTAGCACACAATTCTAGAAAACTAGCCAGTGTAATTTTGGATCTTCATTTGGTGTTCCTCCAAACTGATTGTTTTGTACCATTTAAATAATAACAGGTTTAAGTTCAAATGAATTGACAGGTACAACAGGGTTTTGTATACTCAAATGAATTTCATCTGCTGTCATATTAACATAACCCCTTAATGGTCTCTGATGATGTTCATTTTCATTTCCAGCATTACTTGAGTTGCGAGCCATTTTGCTAGAATAATTTTTCTCCTTTTGTTGTTTTCAAAATGTTCAAACAGTTCTTTCTAATTCAGAATCGTAAGGTACTAAGTTTCCAGATCTTATACTGTGCATAAACAAAATTAAAACAAGTAATTAAAAATAGGCAATACACTTAACAAAGAAAATGTTCAAACTAAACAAAACACACACACACACACACACACACACACACACACACACACAAATATATATAATATATATATATATAATATTTTGAAATAAAATTAACTAATATTTTCCATTACTTCCCCGGGTACGGCGCCAAAAACTTGATCGCGCAAAAAATTGTGTAGCATAATAATAATGATGCAATATAACCCAAACTATAATATAATTTTAATGAAAATAATTTATTTTTGAAAACCTCTTTTAAAATCCCAATCCCGTTTACATATAACGCAAGTATACGCATCATTCAAGTAATATAGGGCTCTAATGGAGTCTAGGGCTCTAATGGAGTCCTGCTCTAATGGAGTCCTAGATATCGATCCCACATGGAAGCTGGAAATATATATAAGCTTGATAATTATATTCTATTATAAAAAAAAAATAAAAATAAAAAAAGTAAAGGGCGAAGTTTGAAACTAAACTACTTAAGTGAAATGCTTCTAAATATGCAGATGTATGACTATAATAAGTAAATTAAACTAGATGATAAACTTTCAAAATTAAATTGTTGAAATAAAATAAAGTTTTTGTGGACGAAAAGTTCAAGTATGAGAAAACCATTCCCCTTTACAATGAAAATATGGCTTGTAAAAAAATTGAAATCATTTAAAATATATATATTTATTTAATAATTATTTTGTGTCAAATAGGAGCAATCCTATTCTCTTCCATCTTCCTAGCGCTATAAAGAACATTGACTAATCCAGAGTTTGGTCCCTAATTTTATGGTTAGGCTGGGAGGATACGGCTGTCATTCAAAAGCTCCCACTACTCCCTCCCTTGAGGACTAACATGCTCGCATTAGTTTCCAATCAACTGAACCGAATTGGGAATTCTAATCTGTCACCTTAAAATCTTTCAATTCTACATCCAACAAAGTATATTTCTCTATTTATTTATACTCAATCCCATGGATGAAATGCTCTCCCATGAAATCAAATGTGATTCTCCCATTTTTATAGAAATCATATCCCCTTTTCTAAACATATAATTCTCAACACATTTTTACAATTCAGTTGGCCAGATTGAAAAGTAAATGAAGATCGGAGTTCAAATCATTACAAATTGTTGACATTTAAAACCGTAGAAAATAAAATCAATTCTTCACAAAACCATTTCTTCAAAGTAGGGAGAAGGATAAAGAAGACTACTCAAAATTCTTAAGAAGGATACAATAAAACACAGATTTCATTTATAAAAACAAGTTTACAAACAAAAGAAATGAAAGGTGCAACTTAACTCACAAACATTCCAAAGCAAATCCTTAGAAGTTCTCTCTAAGCCTTTCCCTCTTTACAATTTCTTCCCTTTCTCTCCAATTCTCTCTTAGAAATGTAATGAAGAACTCTCTCACCTTCCCTCTCCTCTTACAACCCTAGAAGAAAAACTCCTCATTTTTGTCTCTCTAACTCACACCTATCCTCTCTCTAACTTTTTTGTCCCCCTTCAAAGTCCCTTCAGAAGTTCCCTTTTGTTGGCTGCCTCTCTTCTTTGAAAAGAGTCACCATTCCCTCCAAAATTCAAAAGTCAAAACTTTGAATTTCAAAAGATGTGCCTCCTTGATCTAAGTACATGTGAAGGGAATTCTTATTCTGAGCATGGCTTAGCTGGTCAGCTCAATCAAGAGCTCACCACGCCGAAGATGACCAGCAGAATAACTTTGTGTGTCAAGTTTTGCTTAGCAAACATGATATATGTACCAGATATGTTTAGTGCATGATATGTATTCAGTATTTGATTATTCAGATATGTTCAACATGTTTTATTTTGATGCTTCAACATGTACTCAATTTGTAGCTCATTTTTAGAGCAAATTAATGGAATTTCTTTCAAGTTTCAACTTGTTTGTCAGATTGCCCTCTTTTGTGTGATTGATGAGAAGCCATACGAACAAAGAACGATATAACGAAAGCTCGATATTAAAACTTTAAAAATATTTTTGAAAATTAACCAAAACTAAAATATTTTTAAAATATATTTTGATAGTTAAATATGATAAAAACAACAAGAAAAGAAAATGACGAATTTGCTGAGTTTGATAATCTCGAGTTTGAGATTACTTACTCTTTGCTTGCTAAGCACGATTATCCTGGTCTACACGAGTTTTCTTCACTCCCTTGCGAAATCTCAAATTTGCACAAAATCTCACAAAATTTCACAAGTGTTCCTCACAAATGTCAATCTTCACATGCCACATATCTTTAAGGTCAAAACCACAAATTCTCTACACTATGTTCATATCGTTCTCGGGTCAATACTGAGATTTTGATTCCCTCCGTTACCTCTTGGGTTGGATCTGAGTCCTCAAGCATCCTTTCCTAATGTAGTGATATATTCTTGATCAGCTTTTGAGTTTGATGTGAGTCCTTGTGTTTTTGTTCAAAGTCTGATTTTCTACTGCTACCTCTTGGGTTGGATCTGAATCCTTGAGCATTTCTACCCAACGTAGTGATATGTTTCCATATAATATCAACCTCCGGGGAAGAAGATACAGACATCCGCTTCCACATTTCTTTGCAATAATATCAACCTTCGGGGAATAGGATGCAGACATCCACTTCCACATTGCTTTTCAATAATATCAATCTTCGGGGAAGAGAATACAAACATCCGCTTCCACATTGCTTTGCTGCTTTGCGATAATATCAACCTCTGGGGAAGAGGATACGGGCATCTGCTTCCACATTGCTTTGCAATAATATCAACCAAGATATAGACATTCACTTCCACATTGCTTTGCAATAATATCAATCTTCGGGGACCTTCGGGGAAGAGGATACAGACATCCGCTTCCACATTGCTTTGCAATAATATCAATCTTCAGGGAAGAGGATATAGACATCCGCTTCCACATTGCTATGGAATAATATCAACTTTCAGGGAAGAGGATACTAACATCCACTTCCATATTGCTTAGCAATAATATCACCCCTTTAGAGGAAGAGGATATAAACATCCGATTCTGTATTGTTTTGCAATGGTCCAAATATCAAACTTTAGAGGGTTGAGGGAACAAGCCCTTCGATTTATTCAAGTAATCCCATTCCCATTCTTCGAGATCGGTTTAAAACCACCTTAAATGGAGTAAGACATCTGATTCTTTATCTAGAATTGATACCTGAATTTCAAATTTCCATTTTGGGGACAACACCTAAACCCTGATTCTTACTTTCTAATATACCTGGAACCTAACTATTTGAAATTCGCCTTTTAATCCCCACTGAGAGTTTCGAACCCTCGATTTCGCTTGAATATTTCACTTGTTAATTCCCCAACGGAAACAACTATCACTAAAATCTGCTCTTTTGTCATAGGTCTGTTGACTTAAAAATTTGTGTTGGTTTTTGATGATCTCCTCGGCCAACGCCAATACGCGCGGTGTGCTTGCCTAGCACACCACACCTATTGAGGGTCCATTTTTTGACCTCATTATTGGTTGAGGCCTAGTTTTTTCCTCTTTAGTAGCCTAGGGTCTAGCCATTGAACTTTCTTATTGACTATTTCTAGAGGAGCAGAAAAAGGAACCCTCACCATTAGAAATTCCAAACCCTTCTTTGCTCAACCCGAAGTTCCACATATTGGTCCTGACCTCTGGCACTTAGTAGGTAGGGTCAATATGAAGGAGCTCAAGTGGAGTCCCCCATAGGTTGGTCAGACCTTAGGACTAACCCTGGGTGATCTAGTTTTGGTGAGGCTAACTTACACACACAACATTCTCTCACATACCCTAAACCCTATGACTCCTTAGATTGCTCTCCTGACTCCTTTTGGAAAACTCATGTGGATGACCCTGTACCCCTAGTCTTTAGCTAAGAGGGTTAAAAGCAGCACATAGAGCATCCAAAATGAGTCCTCATATGGCTCCTATTGGTTTAGTATGGCTTCATGGCTTGTGGGCCCATTTTGGCCCAAAATCACCAAATTACCAAAATACCCCTACAACCCCAATCTTTGTCAAAAAATCCCAAAATTACCCAAAATACACATATTTGCCCAAAAAATCATCTAAAACTCCCCCACCACTATCTAAATTGACCAAAAATCACAAAAATTACCAAATTTCCAAAATACCCCCAAAATTACCCAAAATTACCAAAATATCCCTCATGACCTAAAAATTACATCCCTCATGACCTAAAAATTTGCCTCTCGTGACCCAAAAGTTACAAAAATTCTAAAAATTCTCAAAAATTTCAAAATCATCCCAAGTATCATTTTTCTCAACTACCACATGTCCCTATTTGCATTTTTTTTATCATAAATTTGACCAATTGTACGTAATTTGACCAAAAGACCCAATTTGCACTTAAAGGCCCAAATGTCCTCAAATTAGCCCCAACCTTAGCCCAATTGACCCCAATCTTGCCCAATTTCAATTCAAAATCAAAATTCAGTATCTTCAATCCTATTATAAACAAAATTCAAGCCCAATTTGATCCAATTGCGAGCCTAATTTTATTCAAATAAAAAAGGCCCAATTTTGACCATATGCCTAAATCCATCAAATTAGCCCATCAATTCAACTCAAAATCACTTGAAATTTTGCCAAATCCTTCATGACATATTCCTACACCAAAATCAACATTCAATTAGCCCAAATCAATTTCCATATTAAAAACCCAAGCACACCACATATAATTCCAAAAGCCCAAATTCAATAAAAGCCCACATGGTGAATTTTATCCCCATCATCCATTCAATCAAAATCACTCATAAAGTTATAAATCCAAAATCAAAGAATTACACATCAAGAATCAAGCCAAACTTTACCAAAAATATGAAATAGATCCAAAATCCATCCTCATGAAAATTAGCCAAGCCACATGCAAGCCATGAAGCCACTCCCAAGCCATACAAAAGCCATGAGAGCCTTGCCAGATCATCAAACTATTAATGGCATGAGGACAAGCAACTTTCAAGCCTCCTTAAAAAGGTTTTTAACCATTTAATGATTCCTCTAAACCTCATACTTAACCAAATCACTTGGATGGGGACTTCTCCACACCAATTTAGCTGACCCATATGATTCTCTTCAGCTCAAGACCAACCTTGGTGGCTGAACCCAACCCAAACTATGCCTTGACCCAATTTGACCCAAAATGACCCTTCTCCCATACTATTTCAATCTCATACCTTTACACATGGCCAACCCCAATTGACTTCATCAAGACCAAGCCCTGACCTCCCTGAGTTGGATGGTGACCCCTCCCTAGCCGGCCAGCCACCTTGGTGGCCGGTGCCGGCAAACCCGAAATCAAAAGCTCCACCATGGCCAAAACTCAAAATTAAACCCATCCAAGCTGGCTCATCCCAATTAGATTTTTGCACATTGTTGGCATCCACATAAGTAACTTAGGAAACCCATCAATTGCCCATGGTGGCTTCTCCTTCCCCATCTATTTAACCCCCCCTCCATGGACAAAGGAGGAGAGCGTAAAATTTCTTGGGGAGATTCAGCCAAATTGCTTCCAGAGCTTCTTTGAGACCTCTTGAGCTTAACCCAACCACCTTTAGTCACTCAAATCCACTGTTCGAGCTCAATTTCTCAATTTTTAGGCCAAAAAAGAACACCCCTAAACCTCCACCAAATTAAAATTAATTTCACCCACACAATCCCCATGTGAGAGAAGAAGATCCCCTATAAAAGCCCCATCACCAAAGCTCCCTATGGTGGACTTTGACCAACACCCCAAATCGACTTTGGTCAAAATCATATCTGGGCGGTTTACCATGGCTTGAGGCTCCATCCTTAGGCTCTTGGGACACCCCATGAGCTTCCACACCCATGAAGCTTCCACAAGCATCCAATTGAGGCTTCCCCTCTTGGACCAAGGTATTGAAAGTTAACCCTAAACTGAGCTTCATTTGATTCTCCATGTGTGTAGAGTGGATTTAAGGGTCATTTAACCATATAGATATGATCTCTTAGACAAGACGAGATTATAGGAAGAAACTTCACTTGATTTGGTTGAGAATCGAGCAAGATATTAACCCTAGAAAATGGATGGTTTGTGGGCTTGATTCGTTAGGGACGATGACCATGCGATGTCCGATTGAGTGTATATCACTTGGACGAATAGAGCTACGGTTCAAAAAGGGAGAGCTGACGCGGACGGCGACACCCAATCCCACGGCTACATGCGTCTCTTCGACGCGTACGAGGATGACACAGATAAGTAGAAAGTTGGGGGATTTTTCTTATTTATTTAATTCTCAAAACTTCAAAACTGCATAACTTTGTGTAGAAAAATAATAAAAATAAAATAAAAATATTTTGTTGCTCAGTAAAGAGAGGAGAACAATGTGGAAATATTTTCAAGTTTATTTGATGCATGTATTATTTTTAATTAATTAAATGGTGTTTTCCTTATTTTAACTCTCCATTTGCATAGACATTTCACCATAGACATTTCCTTATTTTTAATTAATTAAATGGTGTTATTAGGATACTCTTTATGATTTTTCCAAGGTTAGGAGAGATCTCTAAGCATAGATATCTAATTTTCAAGTTAATGATCCTTATTTTGGTATAAAAATTATAATAATTATAATATTCATCAAAAAAATACAAAACTTGTTTTGGTGAGTTCGTTGTGGTCGGAGGATCCTAGGAAAAATGTAAACTTGGTTTAATTCATTTAAAATAATCCAAATTGTCACCAACCCTAAAATGGAAAGAAATTTAATTTGGAATAATTATAAATGTAAATAACATAAAAAATATTTCACACTATAATTTAATGTTAAAAGAGCTCCCCATAAAAATTTCAAGTTAATTGGACTTAATTTGACTGCTCAAATGGATTAATAAATGAAATGAAATTTTTGGCATTAAAGTAATAATAATAATTAAAATACAATTCTGAAAATCACCAGATTGATTTTGGGATCTCATTATGATCAGAGGAACCTAAGGAAAATAAAATTAAAATTAAAATAAATACTTCATTTTTTGAGCTATTTTTAAGCATTTAAATTAATTAAAATTAATTAAAAATCATAAAAATCATGAGATTGTAAAACACACTAAAATATCACATTTGACTTCCTAATCATCTAGAACCAATTAAAATAATTTTCTTAATTGTCTAAGTCAAGATATTGATTTTAAAAGACTTAAAAATGAATTTTCTCTATTTTTTTACTAAAATAATTCTAATTATTAAAAATAAATTACAAAAATATGAAATTTGTTTTTTTGGGTTCCCCGGACTTAGAGGGACTTAACAAAAATATAAGACTTAATTTTTCATTTAAATATTATTTTATATTTAATTAATGCTCAAGACCAACAAATAATTTTAATAATTAAACTAAATTTCTAAAAATTATGAAAATTGGTCCAAGTGGTCCTCTAACCTAAATGAACCTCCAATAAGTTTTCCATGAACAAAAAGTTACTTTGATTAGTTTATTAAGGACAAATGTTTTATTTTAGTTGAGTTATTAAATTTTCATTGAAAATACCTATTTTTGCATTAAAAATAATTTTAAAATTAAATAAATTCAGAAAAAATTACATTTTCTCCTCTGATATTTTAATTAACCCATGAGTGAGGTAACATAAAACTTTTAAGTCATTTGAGTCTAATTTAATGAACTACAAGATACTCAGACCTTAGGGGCAAAAGTGTAATTTTGGAATTTTGAGCTTAATTAATATTTATGCCTAACTAAGAGGGTAAATGGGTAATAAATGATCTTAAAATAACATGTCTTGATGATTGAAACATAAAAAAAGGATAAGTGGTAGAAACCAATTCCATTTTGGTCTTATGAAGGATAAATTTGCAATTTTTCAAAATTAATGAAATTTAGAAGATATTTAAATAGGGAGATATCAAAGTGAGAGGTTTGATTTTAGAAGATTATAACTCTTTGATTTTAAGCCCCAAATAATAGTTTTATGATGATTTATAATTCATGATAAGGATTAAGAATATAAATATAAACATTAAGAAAAATCTATTTTCTTAATCCACCCATTAAATCTTAAGAGCTTAGTAGTGAACTAGGCTTAATCAAAATGTTGTCTAATGAAGTTTAGAAAATAACTTATAATTAATTTAAAACCTTCCAAAACACTAAAAGCCTATTCTTTAAAATCAAATTCCTTAATTGAGTTGAGTTGCCCCCAAGGGTCATTGCCTATATAATTCATAAGTGAGATATCAAGTGATAATTACCCCACTTATGGGATAATTAAAACATCAAATTCATTAAGCATAAGGGTATTATTTGGATGAACTATATAGCAAATATGATAAAACCAAAATGAACTCAAGATAATTCTAAGGAATATGAAATGCCCGATAATTCTAAGAACCATGAAATGTCTAGGGTATTACCCGAGACTTCTTTATAATTCTTTGGTAATCTTGATGGACATGTGAGCTTATTATAATTTGATTAATGGAATCATCCTTAAAATTTAAAAACGCCAAGTTATGACATAGGATTTCATAGGCACACTTTAAGTTTGTAATTCATACTTTTTCTATAAGCATGCTTTAATTCCTGCAAAACTATACATATATATGCTTTGCAAGTACTGAAATTTTAGGTGAAGGAACGAGAAGACTCGCCAGATACGCTTTTATAGTTTACAGTGCTTTCTTTTCTCATACTTTCCTACATTGTACTTGTATGTTTGCAAACTTGCATGCTAAACAACGGTGTCACCCTTCATGAAAACTAAAACCTTTAGGATAGCCACAAAACTGAAACTAAAACCAAAATTAAAATCAACTAAGATAAAATTTGTCTCCACAACATTCAAAATACAAGAAAACTTAAAATTTAATCACAAATAACAATTGCAACTAAATTAAGACGTCTCTATTGGCTGATCGGTAATCCCTCGTAACCTACGGTTGCTAACGAGATTTCCCACAGTCTAAATGAAAGTATGGAACACATTGAGTTGAGTTTAGTAAATTCATTTGGACTAAGTGAATTCGAAAGAAAATAGTGGTGTCGGAATGAGGGAACCGTAGGATCCTAACTGGTGTCACTCTAATAAATTTTAATATGCCCATAATATTTAAAGAACCATAATCATAGGGATATTTGATTTGACATCATAACCTGACACACTAGAAGACTTAAACTTGTCCTGACAAGGAGCTTGGAGCTAGCAATGTAGGCAGCACGACCATCTCCAATAGCAAAACATGTCTTCACCAGTTAAACCATTTCTTTCTTAGAATTAAATAACAAACCCATGGGACTTCGAGGTTTTTTGTGTATGCAACATAAATCCTCAACTCATCTTTAGGCCTTTGTACAATCATGTTGTGCAATATAAGCTCTAACTCATCTTAGGATTCCGAGGTTGTATTCCGAGACGACCTAAATCCTCATATCTTCCAGGCAATTTGTGTGATTGTTTCACACGAATGTGAGCCCTAACTAATGAAATTGGTAGGATGAAACATTTAAATAATCTCTCTCCAAAATTAAAGCCAAAATATAGGATAGCTTGAGAATTCATCGAGGTTCTCCTTCGGATCTATGACATCCCCTAGTTCTTCCTCCTTTGAATTCTACAATAACTATTCCAAACTTGAGCTATTCCCCTTTCACAATATTTTGTCTGATTTTGTTGAAAAGTCCCAATCTTTTGACCACTTTAAAAATAATATCCCTCGATTTTTATCGAGAGTTTTCTTAGGTGACTTCGGTTATCTAAGATGTAATTAACTATAGGGGCTTGCCCTTTAGGAAACTTTTCCAAACCCAGCTTAATATAAACCCCGACTCCCTCTCCCCGATTCGCGAAAATCGTCTCCTATTGTCGGCTTTTAATAAAATGGTTTCGCAGACCAAACCGATGTCATATATTTCTTAGTTTATTTGATTGAGCCTCATCCTCAAGTCTTGTGTTTATTCTTCAGGATAGATACAGGGTTTGAGGTATAGTGCTCTTTGATTTAAAATATGAAAAATATGGGGTCAGTTTGATTTCATATTTTTCTAAACTTATATATATATATATATATATA
>NW_018165521.1:741297-746322 GCF_001263595.1 Phalaenopsis equestris
TATATATATATATGTAAATTAAATGTTCTTTCAAAGCGGGTGACGAGATTTTGATTCCAGTGACCGACAGCTTCTAACTAGAAACTCCTTAACCAAAATAGTGTCGACAATGGTAAGCACATTTTGATACAACTTGCTAATGATGAAGACTATATGAGGCTCTTTGTGAAACATTTTCTGAGCATAGAAAATTGGGTTATGAAATTTCTCAAGTGGTCCGTTAATTTTGATCCTAAAGCTGAACTACTTATTATATCGGTTTGAATTCATTTTCCAGGGCTTAAAATGCATCTCTTTAATCATAAAATTCTCTTTTCTTTAGCTGCTACCTACTGTAAACCTCTAAAAATGGATAGTGCCACGTTTAACATTACCAGACCCTCTAAAGCTCGGGTTCTTGTTGAGAGGGACATTACTCAGCCTTTTTGCGATGAGATTTGGATTGGATCCCAACATCAGAGATATTGACAACCTGTTGAAATTGAAAGACACTCCCCCTATTACACCCATTGCTCCATGTTTGGTCATCATGCCTCCCAGTGCTATTGTTTAAAACCTTATCTCAAATCCTCTGTTGGCACTCAACCTCCTAACCTTAATTCTAATCTTGCTACTAATGGTACTACTATTTTTGAGTCAGTTATTCCTCCAGCTCCATCCACTAATATTGATTCTGATAAGGAGGTTAACCTCACCTTACCAAATGTATTATATATTCCTGATACTTCTATTGAGCCGCAGGTGTTATGTGATGGATTGGAGGGTCCTACTGACGATGCTGAAAATGTTTTACCTGCTATTACTGTTATAATTATTGTCCTTCCAATCATCTCAAAGATAAAATATTGGAAAATCAGGAGCAACAAGTGGAAAAACATTTCCTTCCATCTTCTTCCAATTATGGCCCTAATACTCCTTTCAAATTGCCGATGAAAATTTAGAAAATGAATGGCAAGTTCAATGCATTCCAAAAAGAAAACAAAAAGAAACAATGAGCTTTCAAGGTTAAATACAAGAAATATAATATATGAAGGCATATATTATTCGGATAGTGAACAATTAGGCAACCCTTCTAGATCATCTAAGAGGGCTGGCTTAAGACACCATGTTTAATATCATGTTTTGAAATATTAAGTGAGTGGCGGACCCTTCCTCCCTTAATAGACTTAAAAAACTCTGTAGGGTTCATAAAATTTATATCTTTGTTATTTTAGAGCCTCTTGTGCATATTAACAAAATTAGAATTTTGAATAAGTTTAAAGGCTATCAGTCTTATTGCAACAAAAATAACAAAATTTGAGTTTTTTGGAAGCGCACCTTAAATTTATCAATCATTGAGGATGAGGACCAATTTGTATTAACTCATTTTCAGATGGAGGAATTTCATGGTTGGGGAATCTTCGTTTATGTCAATTCTCTTCTGCAGGAGAAATTTCTTCTCTGGCAAAAATTAGAAATCTTGGGTGATACTACCACTGAAAATTGGTTTGTTGGTGGGAATTTTAACATGATGATGAAACCTCATGAGTGAAAAGGTGGGAATAGATGTGATACTTCTCTCATTAACCATTTTTGTAATTCCGTTGCAGGAGCAGATCTTTTTGATCTCGGCTTTCTGGACCACCTTACACTTGGAGGAGAGGTTTTTTATTACAAAGGCTTGATCGTTTCTTAGCTAAATCTGCTTTTTAAAATCATTTTCCAATTAGTAGGGTTTAGCATTTAAGCCATGCATCCTATGATCATAATTCTATTCTTCTAATTCTTGATTTTATTGAAAAGCCTTCTACATCCAGATTTAAATTTCTTAACATTTGGACTTCTCATGAAACTTTTCTAAGTAATGTGCAATAGGCTTGGTTCTTTGAAAGTGCTGGTACTCCGTGGTTTATTCTATGGAAATTACATAAAAAGTTAGATGCTCGCCTCAAAAAATGGAATCATCAGGTTTTTTGTAATGTCCACAATAAGGTTTTGGAAGCTCAACATCAGGTTGATCAGCTTGAGGCTCATGATATTTGTACCCCTGAATTGGTGGATTTGGTGGCTCATGCTCATCTGTCTTTATTAGATGCCATAAATATGGAAGAAAATTTAACACAACAAAAGCAAATGATTATTCCTTTACTACTAGTGATATAAATATGAACTATTTCTATGCCACCCTAAAACATAGAAGAAACATGAATAGCATCTTCAAGATTAAAAATGCCGAGGGCCACATTTCAACTGATTTGGATGAAATTAGAGAAAATGCAATGATTTATTTTATTGAACTTTATCAATCAACTTCGCAAGTTAACCCTATAGATTCTAATGTTTTTATTGATGATTTTAGTTACATCAATAAGCTCTCTTTGGCTCAAGTACCGGATGAAAGTGAAATTTTTTCGGCTTTTAAATCTATAAATTCCAACAAATCCCCTCATTTTGATGAATTTTCTTCCCCCTTCTATGTGAAATGTTGGTACATAATTAAGGAGGTCATTCTTTTTGTTCAGAGCTTCTTCCTTGGTGATGATCCTGACAGGTATTTTAGCTCTTGAGTAATCTTATTGTTAATAGGCTTCAACCTCACCTCCCCCATTTTATATCTCCTCAGCAATCTACTTTTATTGAAGGCAGAGACATTACTGAACATCCTTCTAACTCATGAAATGATTGAAGATCTGGATAAAACGTGCAAAGGGGGTAACATGGTCTTCAAACTCGATATCAGAAAGGCTTTTGACACTATCAGTTGGGATTTCATTCTTAACACTCTGCAAGCTAAGGGCTTTAAAAGGGATTTTTGCTTACTTATTAAAAGATGGTTAGCCAATAACCACTACAGTGTTCTTGTCAATGATAAATCTTATGGTTTCTTTTCTGCTAACAGGGGCATCAAGCAGAGAGATTTGCTCTCCCCTACAATTTTTATTATTGTTTTTTATTACCTTTTAAGGATGCTTAACAACATGCAATTAAATCATCATCATTTTCAGTACTCTCATAAATCCCAAATGATGATTGTCCACCTTGCTTATGCTGATGATGCGATTTTGTTTTCTAATGCTAGTAAGCTTCCTATCAAAACTATTATGTCTGTTCTAGGTGATTTTCAGCATACTTAAGGCCTCCTCTTTAATTTGGCTAAATTCTATATCTATTTTGCTAACAAAGTAAACCATAATATTGAAAGTTGGGCTTCTACATACACTGGTTGTAAAGTCTCTAATCTACTACTAAAATATCTTGGGGTGAATCTCCTAAGGGATAGGAAGAAGCAAATACAAATGGATGATGTTGTTGACAAAATCAAATCCAAAATCAATGATTAGAAAAAAACTTTTTTGTCTAATGGTGGTAGGCTTACATTTTTAAAAAGTGTCCTATGTAGCCTGTCCTATCTGGCCCTCTAACTTGTGCTTGAATAGTATCCTTCATATATGAAAAGAAATAGAATATTCCCAAAAAAAGCTTTGCTATTTCCCTTTAATTGTACTGTGGCCTCATCTACTATTTTTTCTATAATTGTGGCAAACTTTCTTAAAAATTGGAGAGCTAATAATGGTGCAGCTAATGATGCATCTAGTACCTTTCACTAGAAGAGGTAGGAGACCAATTTCGATAAATTGGAGACCACCATTCCAAGATTGCATCAAGGTAAATATCGATGGTAGTCTCACTGGGGAAGATGCAGGAATAGGTGGACTGTTTTGGGATATGAATGGGCATTGCATTATTTTCATTGCCTCCCCTTATTTTGCTTCTTCCCCACTGAAAGTTGAAACATTATCTGTTTTAGTTGTTGTGCAGGTTGCTATGTCATTTGGTTTCTTAAGAGTGGTAGTGGAGATAGATTCTCAAAACTTATTTAATATGTTAATGGGAAGGCTGAAGCCTCTGTGGTATCTTATAACTCTACTGAAACGTATCAAAAATATGGTGGACACCATAAACTTAAATATTCAATACACTTTTATACACAGAAAGGGTAATGCCCCTGTGGATTGGTTGGCTAAAAGGAGGCATTCTGGCATTATGATTGGTTCCATTCCTCTTGCTCACCTTTATACACTTATTTAGGGCGACTTATTGGAAGCCCCTTTTTTACGGTCTTAGCCTCCTTTTCTTTCATCCTTGTTTTGGTTTCTGGTTTTCCTTATGGCTGAGAGGTCTAGGTTTGGTGATATGCTTGATACTTATTGGTTTTTTGTTTGCTGGTGTCTTTTAGTTTTCTTTGGTTTTGGGATTATGGCTACTGGGTATTCTGTTGGTTTTCTGGAAGATGGATGCATTTTGAGGGTCCTGGTGATTTTCTCGGTTTGGCATAGTTTTGGTTTTATGCCGCCTACATTTCATCATATTTTCATAGGTGTTTGGTTCATGGACCTTTTTCTTTGCAATTTGATTTGGGGTGGTCTGCTGGGTTTTTCCAGCTGGGGCTTGAGTACCTTCATGCATATGGCGTGGAATTTGCTTTATATATCTTGTTTACTGGAACAGGTTTATAGTTGCTCAACTAGAAATTTTGCAGGTCATAGGGGCTGCAATCCTACTTTGGAGTATATTACTGATGTTTCCAGGCTAACTTTCATAAACTATGGTTTTCTGTATTTTCTCTCTGGGTGCTGGATACTTTTCATTTGCAGATGGCAATCACATAATATTTTATGTCTACTGTGGGAAGGCCCACTACACTATCTTATATCATGTTTGGCAGGGTGCTCTTTAGTTCTCACATTGGTGTCTGAGACCTCTGCTTATATTGTGCTTGTGTACATGTATTTTTTTTTTTCGTATACTTTTCTGCTTGGAACACTAATCTTTTAGGTTACATTATTTTTGGGTATACTATACCATTTTATTTTTCTTTGTGTGGAGTTGTAATGTGGAAAGATGAACCCCTACGACCTAAATGTATTTCTTTTTGTTTTTAGATGGGGATCTGCTTTCCCTTCCTTATTTTGTAATTTCCTTTTATATTAATGCGTAGGAAGCCAAGATGCTTTATATATATATATATATATGTATATATATATA